>NC_056705.1:20161757-20461757 GCF_018831695.1 Puntigrus tetrazona | reverse complement strand
GCTAGTCAGGAACACAGAACTCCTCATCTGGTTGTAATTCCCTGGGAATGCAGTGTTCTCCTCCTATTTGTGTGTGTGCTCTGAATAAGAGTCCAGTATGGTGCAAGCCATCACTTTAAATTGGAGCTTTTGACCACAGTCCCATACTTGAACTGAACTATAACAAAACACAGCTCTGTTTATGCCGTGAACCTGGTGTTTCCTTCATTGTCGAGTCAGTGTGATTCAGACTGTTGAGTCTGTGTAATTGAGATGGACTCCTCCCTGATGCTTCTCTTTGCTCCTGTAGTTTTTCTTTAGGTTTAAATGGCATGATCTAATATGTGGGTTTACCACTAACTACAGGTTGTGTTATAGCTTGTGACATCATAGTTGAAAAACAGATATGCACACTTAATCATAACAGTTTCCATATCACTGCTTATTTTGCTTCACTTGGTATTTTAGTTTAGGAGCAACAACTCTGATCGAAAGCTGACCCTTTTTCATGTTTAGAATGCTGAAGGTCATACTATCTAATATCTATTTTAAAACACCAATTTTGTCATTATCAACCTCTAAAGTTTGTGGTATTTGTTTTTAATGACGCAGCCATGTCAACAGTCGGAGGAAATTCAGAAGGCGCACCATGTGTCTTCCCCTTTAAATTTCTGGGCAACAATTATGACTCCTGCACCACGTCAGGACGCAGTGATGGGAAGATGTGGTGCGCTGTCACCAAAAGCTTTGATGACGACCGCAAGTGGGGCTTCTGTCCTGACCAAGGTGGCGTACAGATATTTTGTGTCACTATTTCAATATAATCTGTAGCATGCAAAAATATTTAGATGCTGTGATGTCATTTAAAAATAATTTTTCCACTTCCTGTCTCTGTGTCTCTTGTCGTGATGCTATACTTATGTAATTGTAGTCAGATTGATAAATTGGCCTCTGTCTTTTGCACAGGCTACAGTCTATTCCTGGTGGCGGCCCATGAGTTTGGCCATGCCCTGGGTTTGGAGCACTCTGAGGACCCTGAAGCTCTCATGGCTCCCGTCTACACATTCACCAAAACCTTGAGGTTGTCTGATGATGACGTTAAAGGCATCCAGGAGCTCTATGGTGAGTGTGAAGTGCTGAAGACTTAACAGAACAGACTTAACTTAGGCACTTTAGTATTTGTCCATTACATTTGTTTATACCAATGTTGTGATGATTGTAAATATTTTTCCTCTTCTTTAGTCCTCTTAACACTTTTCTCTGTACAGGTGTATCAACGGACAAACCATTGCCCACTGAACTCCCTCCGGTCTCGCCGATGGATGTATGTAATGAAAACATCATATTTGATGCAGTAGCCCAAATCAGAGGAGAGATCTTCTTCTTTAAGGACAGGTAACTAAGGACAACCAATTCACAGAAAGATCTGAATGTTAACGTTATTTCCAAGGTGAATATAAAATAACAGTATATTCAGAACAGACCGCTTCAATAGAAAACCATGATACCAGGCACACACAACCGTGGGTAGCAGTTATTTCATTTTAGCATTTGCTGGCAGGATATGCTCCATTCATCTGTTTACAGTGGTTTTAAAATCTTTCTGCTTGCATGCACAGGAAATGGCCCCATGGCCATCTGGGGAAAACTTCATGACCCAGTTTATCTGCCTATTAAAAAAACTTCAGCATATCTTTTTGAAATCATTATGAACGGGAGTTATGCTTTATAGTGGTTGGAATAACAGGATGACGATTTAAACAGGAGAAGAATCATGCTGATGCTTTAGCCACATTGTTAGTCCAGAATTCAGATGAATTCAAACAAAGTAAATGGTGGCAAGAGTGGGTAGAGAAGGGAAAGTCCACAAATCTGATCCCACATCCCAAAATCAAAATACCTCAACACAGACATTACCATATCAGGGGGCATTTTTATTCCTTCCTGAATTTTGCTAGGAGGATTTAGTGGGAGAATTTAGAGGAATTTTGCTAACTGCTTTTTTATAGCAAATGAGAAAGTAAACATGTTAGAGATTGCTTACTATAGATATTAGTACTTGTTTCTTGATATTAGTAAGTGTTCTCTAAATTTGGAAACAATGTATTTGTATTCTAAAATCAGTCTTTAATTAGTATTTCAACAAATTGTTTACCTTAAAACTCTCAACTGATAACCAATCAAGCATCTCTCTTACAGTACCATTCAGTGTACTTCTGCCACAGTATTTAGGTTGCTTTCGTTGCCCTTCTTATGTGGGTACCTGAGAAAGAATGTAAATAAGTCAGCATGTTATTTCCATTTAAATATCATTTGCCATTTTGCTCATTTGTTTTCAGTTTTAAAATTCCATTTACGCACTTATTACTTGCATAATCGGAGGTACAGTAAATATCATGTTCACATTTTGTAGGGGGTGTCCAAAGCAAATAAGAGGGAGTATAAAGAGTGCTGTCATTGGTTTTCACCAACGTGCACATGGATCAGGAGCTCTGGAACGAAAATATTCTAGACACATCCCAGCCTTTTAAAGTTGACTGCTATGTGGTTACAGAGGTCATCACAGGACCACACACACACACTGAAAATAGTGAATGCTGGGTATGAGTGTATGTCTGTATATTGCTCTGTATAGTACTCTTATACCCTCTGCAATGCTGAAGTAATGTATCCAAATCATGTTGATTCCATAAATCGAAAATAGAGCCTGTCATTTCTAATCACAGTCCTTTTTCACTCTGAATATGAGGGTAAATGTAATATTTTCACTCAACCTCTCACAATGTTTATATTTTGTTCATTTTGCAAATGCTTTTATCCAAAACTATTTATTGTTTATTTATGTTTGTTTGAAATCCAATTCTCGAAATTCAAATTATAATTTGTAACAAAAACGCTTCTAAGACAGTAAAAAGTCTCAATCACACTACAATACAATACAATGCAATCCAATTACTATTGCATCATGGGATGTCTGGTGATTTTTGCCTATGGTGGGTCAACTTACAAATCAATCTTCTCCAAGCGTCTGAACCTCTCTCCATATTTTCGCTGATGATTATTATTTGTCTGTGCAGGAAAGGAGTCAAACGGTTCAGCAGTGGAAATGTCATTATTATAGAGTTATAAAATATCAAATTACAGCGTAATTCTGTGAATCTGAGAATCCCTGGAGCTGCAAGTCTCACTTTACTGTGTGGGCAAAATGACTCGAGATCTCAGATATTCACCCAGCTGGATAAATGCGACAGCTGTTTAAGCCATTTCACAGAGAAAAAGAGAGTAAGGCCAGAGAGCGCACCCCAAAAGGTTCACTAATGTTTTGTTTATTCAGCTGCACCAGAAAGTCTTTATTTTATCTAATCTTTGGCTCAGGTTTGTAAGGCACATCTAAGGCATTTGATAAAATGAATTCCTTTTCTTTCCATTTCTAAGATAGCTGCAAATAAGAACTGAACTCAAGCAACGTTTTTAACTACAGAAGTGTTCTGTTCTTACATGTTTAATTGCGTAGACAGGGAAGAGAGGGATGTTTAGAAGTGTTTTCAGCTGAAGGAGTGGAGCTTTGGGGCAAATTGTTTGATAGAAGTTCGGTTCTAACTTAGCGCTGTGATCTGAAGTTTACCTTGAAGTTAAATAACTGCTGAGGCTGTGTTCTGCTCACAGGAGCTTTTCTGCGCTGCAGTCACTTGAAAGTCCTGAGATCTACGTTTTCTTCTCTCAGGATAAACTGTTTTGGCCTTTTAAAAAATAGGTCAGTGGAAAGAGGTCTGGGGTGGTTAGTATTGTTTTTGTGGTTTATTCTGGGGCAGCAGGCAAGTTTGGACATGTCCAAATGCCTCTTAACTCATTCTTCAGCCATAATAAGAAACATCTGCTCAGTGAATCACCTCATTGTAGCTAAAGTTCGGCACACGCTGTCTCTTTTTGTCGATTTTTTTTTCTCCTTTCTTGCTCTCGCTTGCTCTTTCTCTTTATACGTGCACAAGCATAATGTTGTCCAGTCTAATAACTCTAATAACCCCTCCTGTTACAGATTCCTCTTTAAGACTGCTGATGTCAGGAGGAAGCCAACAGGGCCCATGACGGTGGCTACATACTGGAGTGAACTTCCAGAGAAGATTGACGCAGCTTATGAGAACCCTCTAGAGAAGAAGACAGTCTTCTTTGCAGGTAAACACTTGTGTTTGATGGCAGTGAATGCACAAACGCATGGAAAGATTATAGAATTTGATCCATAACATATTTTATCGATTTAAGTTAGCGCAGAACCTACCAAATCTTTTTTCATAGTTTATCCACAACCCATCTCTGTAGGCCCACGTTCTTCACCTACTGGCATTAGAAACAGAGATGGGTTATGGTTTATGTATGTCAGACTTGAGATTGAAAAAACACTTTTGGGACCTGGTACAGGTTGAATCCAGTGATGAATAAGTCATGACACTGCCCTGTGAAGTCTCTTGATATCAATAATACAGAAGATGGTGATGGTAATCTTAGTGAAACTTTGAAGTGCATGTCATTGTCAGAGACTGACTTCTTTTGATTCAATTACATGCTAGTGATAACACTAAAATGTGTGGTATGTTTCTGTCTCTTGTGTTTAAAATGTACTTATTTACATGCCGAGGAGTATAAATCACAATACAAAGTTATAAATTGACCTTTATAATGTTACCAAAAAATGCTATTTATATAAATGCTGTTCTTTAAAAAATCCTGAAAAATTCCACATGGTTTTCGTAATATATTTTCATATTTCACAAAAATATTAAGGAGCGCAACTGTTTACAAAATTGATGATAATAAATGTTTCTTGAGCAATTAATCAGCGTATTAAAATAATTTCAGAATGATCTTGTGACATTGAAGACTGGAGTAATGGCTGCTGGAATGTCAGCTTTGCCGTGACAGAAATAAATTATATTTTAAAGTTTTTTCAATTTGAAAGCAGTTATTATCAATTGTTATAATAATTCACAGTATAGTTGTGCAATATTGTAATATAAAACACAGCAGTAGTAGTTCTTACCAAGTAAGTAATTCTTTCCAAGTGAGAAAAACCTGTATATTGTATACATAATATTATGTGTGTGTGTGTGCGTGTGTTTGTGTGTGTGTGTGTCTTGCAAACACTATTTGTATTTAAAATAATATTTTGAATTGCCTCTCTAGGTGATGAGATGTGGGTATATTCTGCCAACACCCTAGAGAGAGACTATCCCAAGAAAATCTCCAGCATGGGTCTTCCTTCAGATTTGCATGGAATTGATGCTGCCTACTCCTTCCATAAGAGCAAAAAGACTTACTTATTTGCTGGAAACAAGTTCTGGAGGTAAATCTATTTTTAATATCCCTCAGCATCTGTTTAATAAAGTGCGTGTTCACTGTGATTAATGAGCAAAATACAAGTGTAGCTTAATAAACTGAAGTAGAGCTAGATAGTTCTGAATTATGAAATTCATTATGAAATTCTTTTCCAGAGTTCTGTTTCAAAGTGTTCGATTTTTTCCGTTCTCAGATACAACGAAGCCAAGAAAAAGATGGATCCAGGTTTCCCTAAAATTATTGCAGATTCTTGGAGTGCTGTCCCTGATGACCTGGATGCTGCTCTCAGCCTTAATAGTGATGGTAAGAGACTAACGGCCAAGGGCCCTGCTTCAGATCTAGTTTTGTCTGTGGTATTCCTCTGCAGAGAATCTGATCTAACCTTTCATCTCATTCCTTTCCTGTCTCTCACTCACATTCTTTTAGATCTCACATATATTGCTATTATTTCTTTCAATAACCACTTGCATTTAAGCCATCAGTGCGTATGTGGACTAAAGTGGAGCTTGGTAGAGCATTCTTGGCAGTTAACGCCAACCCAATTACTGCTGGCATTAGGCCTTCAACAACAAAAAAAAAGAAACCCTGGCTATATGGTTCCCCCCTGCTCAAGATGAGGCATTTTTTCCAGTAACAGCCTCTGTCTAAAAAACACATAAAAACTCTAAAACGAGAGAAAAGCTTAAAAGAGAGAGGTTAAGGATTTATAACAGTTTTACAGGAGGTGTTCTGGTTTTGTTTAGATTCATACGCTCTTTTACGACCGCCTCTTTCCTCCGCTGTCACTAACACAGGTATACACGCACACACGTACCTCAAAGAGCAGGCTTGTGTGCAGTCTGAAAGGTTCCTCTGTTTGTAATTAGGCTCAGCAAGTAAAAACAGCCTCTCTAGGTTATGAATTCGAGGCCCACTCTCAAACATTTCTAAGATAACTGGATCACTGATGGATGGTAAATGGAGTCATTGGTTAGCTACACTATTAAACAGAGGCAATTTAATTTACCTGTTTTTTACGCTACCTTTCTGAAGTTGGAAAAATGATTGCTTTTATTAAGTAAAGCCCTTTACCCTGTCTATTTAACATATATGCTGTTCTTTTGAACTTTCTATTCATCAATTGTGAATAAACAAAAATGTATCACCCCAAACTTTTTAAATCTGCATTAAACTTTGACCTATTTTCACTTGGTATTTACGTTTATTAAATGTTTTCAGGTCACAGCTACTTCTTCAAAGACTCCCACTATCTCAAAATGGATGACAACACTCTGAAAATTGTCAAAGTTGGGGAGATCAAAAAGGACTGGCTACGTTGCTGAACATCAGCAGAACATTCAGCCCTGGCGCTCTGTGATGACCTTCATCACTAGATAAACAAGGCCAGTGTTACCTTGCCAAATGACAGCACTCAAATTGACCATTCTGCCCCTCCTGGTTAGTCAGAGTCTACTAGATTATAACCTATTCTTAGCTAACCAGAGAGGCCTGGTAGCCTTCACTGCCTGGACCATCTCTGCATGCCAAACATAGGCAGAAAAGACCATAATTTTTGTTGTTTTGTCATAACGTGATATGTTTGTTCATTTGTTTTTATAATGATATAATGAGAGGGTTTAGTGCAGCTCCTACCCCTTAATATAGCCTACATGTATATCATCAGATTTAAAAGGACTTCTGACATTTCCCAGTTACATATAAATGTGACAGTGGTGTCAGCGAGATGTATCAACTTTGTTTTTTTTGCCCAGAATAAATTCATCCAGGCAGTATGTAAAAGCACAAATTGTCCTAGTATTGATATGCAAAGATTAAGGACTTAATTCATGTTTTATTTTTTAGTAAATAATATCCAATAAAAAAAATCTGAGGACACATTTTATACAGAGACCAAACAACTGTCAAAGCACATCATTTTTTTGTTAGTCTCGTTTCTTTCTTCTCGTGGTACAGAGAGATTCACGGCACGGGTTGCCTGAAGACTGTATAGGGTTTGTTGCATGATGGACTCATGTCAAGCAAGTATCATGAGATTACTGATTAATAATCATTTGTAATCTTTTTTTTTTCTTAGTTTTTTAAATGACATGCAATCTGTTTATATTTGTAATGTTTTATTTTTATTATTTTCTATTTTGCTTTGTGCACTTTGTCGCTATGTCTCTAAATAAATATTAACTATCCTTTACACAGAGTTTTGCAATTCAACTTTTCAGTTTTAACTGTTTTTTTGTGAATCCCTGTACTGTATCCTTTTAAGCAGTCTTTGCTATCCTAGTTCCCATTACAACTTTAAACGCCTTGTGACACATCTAGATAAACAGCGACATCTAGTGGTTAAAAACTCGAGCTCTCGATCTGTTTATGTAACATGAATTTTAACACCAAATATTTATCTGTGGGTTTAGAAAAGTTTTATATTGTACTTTTTTGATACCTTAACTGTTTTTGTGGTACTGATATGCTAGTATTTTGATGTCTTTACCTACCTACTGCAGTGTAGAAATGCACTGCTAAACTTTTTTTTTCATCTAAATTGCGGTTCTGGTGTCGATGGATTGTAGGTGAATCTTCGTTTTACGTCCCTTGTTATAAATACCCCGTTACTGTAACGCTAAGCGAAGAACCGCTTTAAATGATTCAGTGTCCGAACCGCTCGGACCTTAATCCGATAGTTCAACTCTTTGAAAAAGAATCGACTCAAAGCATTACTGGGTTCAACTTGCAAACAGTGACTTCGACGTGAAGTGTGTCAGGGAGAAAAAGTTTGTCAGCCCCGCATAACGCTAGACCATAATATATCAGTAAGATTTCGTTAGGACTTGCGACGCCGCTGGCATGAACTGTTAACGTGTAGAGAATAACGACTAGGACGCATTTACAGTGAGCTACTACAGCACATGGCTAATAGGATTATGTCCGTAGGAAGCGGGATGTAAACACACCGCGCTCCGTCTCAAAAACCTACCGAGCTGCGTAGCCACACAACGTTTCGGGACATTACAGACGCGTTTCGGGGTAGCAAGACTCCAGGGGTGGCCAAAGTTGCAGCACGCGCCTATTAATAACGACGGCTTTTTAGTTAGGTAGCTCACTTGATTGTGAAACACATCCGCAGACCGCTAGGGCTGAAGTCATGTGTGAGGTGGTACTTGTGCGTAAAGAGGAAGCGCATTGCTGACAGAGGCTTGGACACGCGAGGACGCTGCTGGCGGCTGTGATGAGTGAAGATGCCTCCGCAAAGAGTGTTCGCGCTGCCCAGACAGCATTCCCTGCTGCTGCCCGCCGTCATCAACCCTTTCGTGCACGACCTTAAGTTAACCAAAGCCGATAAAATCAGAGTGAGTGCTGCTCTCCCTTTATGACATGCCTGTCAATATTATTCTTTACCGACGTAAAGTCGCATTAATGTATACAGTACTATTTGATTCGACTACCGTCTCCCTCCGCGTTGCGTGAACTCTCTTATTTTCCCCGATAATTAATGAATCTCAGTGGATGAATGCAAATGCTCTCAGCAAGTTTAGACAATGTTCAATTAGTGAGATGAGTAAAGAAACGAGAAATGCAATCCCCTCTGTGCTGTAGAAAGTTCAAATGATGTTACTTCTCCTGTGTTACAATGCGAAACGTTTTGTAATAAGGGAAAGTCACACAGTAACGCAGTTACACACAACATGCGGTTGAGAGAATGTTATAAATGTTGCATTTCTGGTCTTTTAAATACTGCAGTAAATAATATCGTTACAATAGATAGTGGAAAATTTATTGTTGAACACAGTCAGGATCTCTAACACTACGTTTAACTAGCTAGTTTGCATGCTAGGTCAGTGTTTCTTAAGGCAACCCAACCCCCTCTTTTATGATTAGTGGTTTTAGGTAGGCTATTTTAAGTATGATTTTGTCAAAGGTGCTTTTTAAAACGCTTTCGTTTTTAGATTGCAGACATTTTAAAAGTTGTATACTTTTCGATAAACATGTAATAATGTTTAATATCTTCATATATTTATTTGAATTTGAATGAGTATCTATATACAGCCTCTGCACTGCATGTTCACATAATACTTTTAAGGATGGAAGTTGTGCGGGGTTATTTGAATGCTGGTTATTTGAAATGTTTCATTTATTTTTTTTTAATTAACTACATCCTATTAATGCAGTGTGTTACTTTATTTTTCTTATATGTGTATGTAGTGTTTTCTTCAGGGAATCATCCTTGTGCCATTCCGTGGCGTTTTCTTGCTTCTCGTTCTGATGATGATGTGGCCGGTTTCTGTCATGATAACATTTGGACAGTCTCTGAAAGGAGCAGTGGAGCCAATGACTGGCTGGAGAAGGTAAATACTGATCCCAGTTCATGTATGTTACAAACAGATACATGCCACCTCCTATATTACAGCACAAGACAAAAATATACCTTTATGCGTGTTTTGAGGTGCTTACTTATTCTCCTAGCCTACTAACTAAACTTAGCACACCAATGCTTACACATGAACCTTACAGACAGCGTTTTCTGATTTTGTCTTCGTTACTGATTTGTTCCTTTTGCTGCATGTTAAAAAGTTAATCGTAAGTTAATAGTGATTTGTCAGGAATTTGTCAGGGTGGGAGCTAGGCGGGTCTATGTATTTGTATGTGTTTATTTCCTCTGTGTTAATAATAGATGTGAGAGATGATGATGTGAAATTTGTGGTTTGCATATCAGCAGTTGC
The DNA here is from genome assembly GCF_018831695.1 of Puntigrus tetrazona. Taxonomy (NCBI): domain Eukaryota; kingdom Metazoa; phylum Chordata; class Actinopteri; order Cypriniformes; family Cyprinidae; genus Puntigrus; species Puntigrus tetrazona. Next base: position 20,451,735 of record NC_056705.1, on the reverse strand, counting down.
ACACCATTGCTGCATTACAGATCCCCCTACATTCTGTTTAATTAAGGCTTCTCTGTCAAACAAGCCACATGGTTTTTGGTAAAACGGCTAGTTTTGCTGTGTCTTGTTTTTATCTTGGACTGATCACACTGATCAGATTATTTAAGTGTTAGCGTAGGAGGTATCAAGGCTGGTGGAGGGATGTGGTTACTCTCTAAACTGATGCAACAACATGCTGATCTGACGCTCGATGAGCAAATGGTGTCAGTGCCGTTAAAGCAAGGTTTTTTATGCTGTGTGCATGTGTCAGTATGTTGGATGTCGAAACCCAGTACTGTTCCTCATGTTTTATGTGTTTGGATGTGTGATTGCGTACAGGTTCATGCACAAAAGAGTGATGACCTTTCTAGGCCGGCTGTATTTCTTCGGCATGGGCTTCAGGGTGGTGGTGAAGGGGAAGCAGGCCAGCAGTGTAGAGGCCCCCATTCTAGCTGTGGCCCCCCACTCTTCTTTCTTTGATGCCATCGTCTGTATTGAAACCGGTCTACCCTCTACTGTTTCCCGTTCAGAGTCCCTGGAAGCACCAATTTTTGGAAGTATGGATATTTGCATCAATATCAGTCTACACAAAAATAGAATCTAATGGCAAATGTTTTCATAATATGTTCCAGTAGCTTTGAATATATGCTTTGTTAAGTCCCTAACAGGTCGACGTGTATGCAAGGTCAAAAAAACACTTTCATTTTCATATAATATGCATTTAATTTAACTTATTTGTTCAATGACTCCCAAACGATTCGGTCAACAATTGATTTTTCCAATCCTCTCCTGTGATTGCAGTGTTTGTGCTTGTTTTAAAAATTACTTGTTTCGAAGATTCAGAGTTAACACTTTTTTTGAGAGACAATAACTTTTGTCACTGTGCACGTTCAGATTTAGAACTTTGCAGTATGCACTGCACTGCAAGAAAGGTCATTTTCAAAAATCCATAATAGGGGCACTTTTATTTTGCATGTGTTATTATGACTACTATCAATAGCATTCCCTTGTTTTTCATTGGGAAGATGATATTATGTTCCCCAGGGTTTTTGCGTTGTGTGCAGCCAGTGCTTGTTTCACGCAAAGATCCAGACTCCCGTAGAAACACTATTTATGAGATTGAGCGGAGAGCAACGTCAGGAGGACACTGGCCACAGGTAGGTGTCTCCACTTCTAGCATCCTAAGACCACTAATATACTCAATTATATCATGCATGAAAGATTATGCTGCCTCATTTAAATTATTTTATCATATGTGACTTTAAAATGGTCAAAAATAAAACCATGCTAAAAAAGGTTTAAAAAATGCTTTGGGAAACTGACGATGTGAAACCAAAGTAACAAAGTGTATTCCAGTTTTTGAAAGCAGGAAATTAATCTTAGACCTGTACTTCCTCTGTACTTCCCCAGCTAGAATAAAGGATCTAAACATTTTGTTCATGGAGTTAAACCATATTTGTCCCATGTTTTTGTGCCCTCAACCTTAATTAAGTATTGTGGATTCAAGGACACTGAGTTTTATGATGATATCCCAGGTAGTAGAGTCTGCTATCTCTTCTCTGGGGGTGCATCATTACTTAAAGTCACCACTCCCTGCTAAGCTATGTAGACCAATATATACACTAGTAAGGGGATTGTTTGATGTAAATTAAGATCTGCGTACAGGGAGACAAACAGGCTCAAATAAGCTCTAGATTTTCTCTGCTGTTGGCCACGCAGTCCCAACACAGTTTAGCTTCTCTGAGGCAAGAAGTCTAGAAGAGAGAGTGAGAGTTATATGTCCTTCATAAAAGACTGGGTAACAGCTTTAAGCACTCAACAGCCAAAGAGGAAGCCAGTCATTATAAGTAAATGAGGTCCTGACACTATGTCCAGGACAATGGGTGTGTTCCAGGATACCAAACATTTAACACTTACCCCTGTAAAATGGAGAGTCACAGGCAGTCTCCCTTTCAGAGTAGCATGTAAGCTACTGCCAGATATCTCTTCTTATGTCGCAAAGACTGTATAAGAGGGCTACAGGATGCAATTTTTGTATTGTTCTCTGCATTTCAATGGTGTGCTTTACACTACCATGAAACCAGATCAGTCATTGCAAGCTCTGTTGGACAAGGAGGTTGTAGAACATCTCCCCTCTTTGATAGAATGGGGATTCTACTGCCAATGCTTTCTGGTCCCCAGAAATGATAGGGGGTTTGAACGTTCACTGTCGATCTCAAGGACTCATACTTTGAAAATAAAATTTACCAAATGCAGGAATTTCCTGAGGTTTGCTTTTGGGGCTACAGCTTACCAGTATCAGGTTCTTCCATTCGGCCTAGCCTTATCAACCTGCACATATATAAAATGTGGATGCAGCTTAGCCTCAGTAACTGGCTGATTTGCCTAGTCTTTAGAGCATGTGCTTCGACATCAGGATGTTGTCCTTGCTCATTTTAATCTGGGATTGAGACTCAATGCTAAGGGAAGCATTTTCTCTCTTGCCCAGGAGATAAGAAATATTGGGGCTAACAGGATTCAATCGTAATGTGGGCACAGTTGTCTCCTACAAAGGTCAAATCCATTCTGAGCACCCTGAAAGATTTGAGGCTAGGCCAGAAAGTTACTGTATTAACTTCCAAAAGGTTCTAGGTCTCATTGCAATAGCGTCCATGAACCTTCGGATGTCTTGTGGATGAGACAATGTAGTTGTAGTTTAAAGCCAGGGGATTTATCTTAGAGGGCCAATTCCCAAAGGCATATTACGCGCCAGGGGCTTTATACTCTTCATATGTGGTTCAGATCCCAGTTTTTGACTTTGGGTCCCACTTTAGGCACGTGTTGTCGTAGCAACAAGCTAATGACAGATGTTTCCCTCATGGGCTGGGGTGCAGTCTTAGATGGCCGTCCGGCCCGAGGGATCTGGAGAGGTCATCATCCTTCTCGTATGCACATCAATTGCCTCAAAATGATGGCTGTATTTTGGTCCTTGAAATACATCCTCCACAGTGTACACGGTTTCATCCCAGGCCTGAGTTCTGGAACCCTCATCTCTGGCCCCTGAGGGCGACCACAAAAGATACTGAGTTTTCCAGCAGACATTTTACAGATTGCTCTGGTTACTAGGATTCTCAGTACTAGGAGTTCTGTTCTCAGATGGTGCTTTTTAGAAGTTGGTGTATGACACACCATGCAGACCCAGTTCACTGCCAGGTTGTTTCAGTGATTTTGTGAGAGAAATTGTCCTCAGGCAAGGCTCTGTGGCCACCAGTTCAGTGGGTTTTGTGGAAAGGCACCTTCCAGTCACCTGCTTCATTCTTGGAGTTCGGTCTTATCATCCTTACCCTATTATCTTCAAAAGTTTACAGGTTTTTTTAACCATAAATTTGGTCCTTCTTAAAGCCTTCTGCTCTCCACTGTTCATGATACCAGAACAGAAAAGACTTACTGGGTTCAGTACATGCTCTGCAGATTTACGTACACTGCACTAGCCTGTAGCGTAAGTCGGAGCATAGCATCTTATAAGCAATGTCACGTTGAGTGAGTTGCGCTATTGCTCTACCCTATGAGGTGCATGGTCAAGCTTTGCCTCTGAGTCAGGGCTTATTCAACCTGGGGGTTGCATCTTCAATGGGTTTAGCAAGAGGTGCACCCTTGCAAGTGTGTAATGTGGCAGGTTTGTCCTCTCCGCTCACATTTGTCAGATTTTATAGCTTTTAATGTCCATACTACTCCAAGCTCACATGTCCTTGAGTCATGTCTGAGACCTCTTTGATGTTTGTGCACACACTACACAACACTGGGGGTCCAGACACTTCAAGTGTGGCGGCGTTGGTATTCTCGTTCCCATTAGCCATTTTCAACACAACATCGAGAGTAGCTTTTCAAAGGGAACATCTTGGGTTACTTGAGTGTAACCCTGTTTCGTGAAAAGATACTTCAATGCTGAACTGTAGGTGTGCCTGGACGTTTCTTCAGACAAAGGTATAACCTGAACATGTGTATGTCTCGTGTCTATTTATAACCTTCAGGTGCACATAATTAGATGACGTCACCCACCGAGGTTGTTTAGGCCAATTGAGATTGTTCTCATTAGCGTTTTTCAGTGCAGCATCTTGCTCCCACCTTTTCCTGCCTTTATCTCAAATAACCTGAGATGTTCCCAAACAATGTTTGGTGTCAACATTTTGGATTTTTAATTACCCTCTCAAACTGTATTATTTTCTTTTTTTAGGTACTGATTTTTCCTGAAGGAACATGTACAAACAGATCATGTCTCATTACCTTTAAACAAGGTTAGCAGATTGTTTATTTTTGTTTATTTATGTTGAAGTTATATTATGTATATTAATTATAATATAGAAACTATACTATTACAGATTAACTGTTAATATATGTTTGCGATGTTACAGATAAGTAAAGATACAAATACACTGTGTTGTATCAAAAGTCAGTACATAATGAAGATTGTGTATAAACTGCACTGTATGGAAATAGTCTTGTCTGTAATCAGATAACAAATTTGCCTAATGCAAATTATACAAGAGAAGGGAAAAAGGTCTTGGTATTATGGGTTTCTAAAGCTTACGGTTTGTTTTGGCATACTATAAAAAGTCTGCTGAAGCTAGCAAAACACAACACATAAAAGAGAGGCAGTATTGTGTCTATGAATAGGTATCCACAGCACTAAGACTTTATCCCTTTGAGTTTTACAATTTAAAAGTGACATTTTTTAAAATCTATTTCAAAAAACGATCTCTGTTTACAGTAAACTTCATTAATTTTGGGTCAGAGTGTTGATATTTATCATTGTATTATGTAAGATCTATAGATTTTTTTTTTTTTTTTTGCTACATTCAGGTCATATCATTAGGACAGCGTTTGCTTTATTGATAATCATTGATTGTCCGCCTGAGAATCAGATAGCTGTGACCAGATATGTAGGGCATGGTGTGATCAATGGAATGTCAGACAGGGGTTTAACAGCATTCTGAAGCATATGACTCCATAACAAATACAGACTCTCGTACTTAGCAGTTTTTCATGGGAATGAATGAAAGGTGCTTATGTGCTGCTTTCTTTACCTCCATAGGTGCCTTTGTCCCAGGGGTCCCAGTACAGCCTGTTCTGATCAGATACCCAAATAAATTGGTCAGTAATAATTCAACTAAAGTCCTAAACTGTTGTTTGGTGCCAAACACAGTGGAGTAGCATAAGAATTTAAATTTATTTAAAATACGAATCTAAAAATAACCAGAGAGTACCACTAGACCATAAATTAGCATACAAATGCTTACTTAGCAAACTAAAAGCTCTGCAAGTATGTCAGTTGAGCACTTACACAGTCCGCTGCTTTTTTGTAAATAGATCAATGTTCATGCCTCTTTAAATGGAAGATGTCTTACAAAAGTGTGTCTTTTTATTACTAATAGGACACAGTTACATGGACATGGCAGGGCCCGAAATCGTAAGTAGTAATACACATAAACAAAGCCAGAGGTATTAACACTGCTGACGAAATGCTTCCACCATTAGGTTTTTTCCTATTACTGTTACAAGAAAAAAGTCATCGTAATTTAGATTAACACAGCAAAATTCAATATTGTTGCATAAACACTCTGCTGAGCCAAAAAACAACATGTAGTTTGACTAAATTCTGGTCTTCCTCCTTACACATTGAGACATCTCTGCATGTGGAGTGTTTTAGATCGCTTTCTTAGATATGCTTGGTTATGAGACCCTTTTGTCATACGTCATACAAGAAATGCAGTTGCACAGTCATGCATATAAAGAGAGCAATGCTTCCTGAAATGCTGTTGGTTTGGAGCCTCACCACCAGTTCCTGTTTTAGGGCCAGACTACTGCTGCTCACACTCTGTCAGCTCTATACTGCAGTCGAGGTTGAGGTCTGTGACAAACATTTGCATATTTCATGATAAATTGTTCAGATTTTTGCACCTTTAAAGAAGAAACATGAATGACAAACCTAACGCATTACAATATATATATATATATATATATATATATATATATATATATATATATATATATATATATATATATATATATATATATCCAAAAGTTTGTGTTTATGTTTTGCATTTGTGTTTTAGTTTTTGCCCCCTCAAATTCCTACTGAGATGGAGAAAAAGTGTCCTATCAAGTTTGCTCAATCAGTGAGAGCTGTGATGGCTGAGTAAGCGTACCTTTTTGTGTTTTTTATAATATTCTATTTGATGGATATGTAGGATGTGTGCACAATACAATATTTCAGTGTTAACGGTTGTATCACTAGGTCTCTGAACCTGCCGGTCACAGACCACACCTACGAAGACTGTCGTCTGATGATTGCGGCCGGAGAACTGACCCTGCCTATGGAGGCAGGTCTCGTGGAGTTTACCAAGATCAGCAGGAAATTGGAGTATGAATGAAGTTTATATGATAATAAAAATACACATCTTAGGTGTTTTGATACTCTCACATGACACATCATTTAAGCTTATCATAGTTTAAACTTACCATCTTTCTTCCTGTTGTAACTCTAGATTAAAATGGGACAATGTGAAGAAGGAATTGGAGAGTTTTGCCAATATAGCCTGTTCTTGCAAAGGCAGCAGCATCACAATTGAGGAGTTTGCCAGCTTTCTCAAACTGCCTGTCAGCCCAGCTCTGCAGGAGCTCTTCACTCTGTTTGACAGGGTGAGATTGTCTATAACTAACCACATGGTAAAAGATATGAAAAAGAGCATCACTTAGATTCAGAACGAAATCTAATGTAAAGTGCTCTCAGATATCTGTTTTACCGTCAGTGGTAACATTTTCAAAACAGCTGTAAATCTATGGGTGACTGGATGACTCTAACCACATTGTATTTTATTTAGAGTGTAACCTGTTTGAAGAATATGCTTTCTATTTGTAGAATGGCGATGGCACCATTGATTTCAGAGAGTATGTCATTGGTGTCACAGTTCTTTGCCGACCAGCTAATAATGAGGAAGTCATTCAGACTGCTTTTAAGGTAATCGTATCACAGATAGCACTGATGTTATTGTGAAAAAAATATATCACAATGAAATTTCAAAACGTGATTGTGCAAAGATAAAAAAGAAGATTTAATCTGATAACGATTAAAAGATGACATTTTGTGGTGTAGTTAGTGCCAGTGGTTGTTAACACCTTGAAGTGGTATACCAAAAATCTTGACATTGCTATGAGAGTCTACTGTTGTGCTATGTGCTGGCAAAAATGTTCATGTGAATCATGTGTCTGTGACTTCTTTATGCAGTTGTTTGACATTGATGAGGACAACTGTATCACACAAGAGGAGTTTAGCAGTTTGCTGCGTTCTGCTCTTGGAGTGCGTGATCTTGACGTTGACAGCCTCTTCAAAGAAATTGATGCAGATGGATCAGGACACATAACGTATGGTCTGTATGCCAACTGTATAGCAGCTACCAAAATGATAAAATTGTCAGTCATATTTTTGATTACGGTCCAACTTTATATTAGGTGGCCTTAACTACTATGTACTTACATTTTAAATTAATCATTTAGTACAGTGCACATGTGCACATACATTGTACTAATTTAAAAAAAAATCTGCATGTAATTAAATCTACAAATAATTTCTGTAAATGCATTTATCATTACAATTTTGACTAATTCCTTACACCTTAACGCACCCTCAAACCTGTCCCTAACCTTTTTTTTGTTTTGCTTTGTGTTTATTTTTATTATTATTTTTTGTTGTTATTGTCGTGAACCCAAAGTGTTGCTTGTAAGACTAGAAACTACACACAGGCCTTACATTGGCAGTGTTAACTTTGGTTGCCTGTTCAGATTAATTAATGCTGAATTACTGTAAGTTCCCCTATAATCTGTGAATGCTTTAATTTCCTTATAATATGCTTTAATGTTTGTTCAGCGACTCCCAAACGATTCGTTCAATGATTAATTTTTCCAAACCAAACACCTCTAAAATGAAATACACGAAATGTAAAACATTAGAGATATTACAACAATATCTTCCTGTGAAGCTGCTTTTCAGACGTGGACTTGACTTGCCTTGACTTGACAATCCAGGGAGTATGCAAGTACAAATCCCTTAATGCAGATCATGTCGCGTCATGATTTAAAATGTCTGAGTTTAATTGGCTTTGGGCTATCTGTATCTATGCATTCAACAAGCAAGAACTAGTAATCGGAATGCTGTTTTTTCAATACAGATTTAAAAGTATAATAGAAATACAATAATTTAAGATATTTAAAAAGCATCGCCCTGAGGCCCAAGGCTTCTTCTGTATATGATTCCATGCAGTGTATGTAAATGCCCCGGAAGATATTTGTGTGTGTAATTATGAACACTTTCGAGTGAAGGCTTGTTGTTCTTAGTCTAATCTATTAGTTGTCCAGGTCGAATCATGATGGTGACTGGTCTTTTGTAATACTTGCAGGAAGTTGTCGTGATGTGCGAGTTGATGTCAGGCATTCAGCTAAATTGCTTAACTATTGTTCGACTTTTTCAATATCAAAAGCATAAATCTGTAGTGACTTTCCTTTCTCGGTTTTTCTTTCAGATGAGTTTCGTTCCTTCGCTCTCACCCACCCGGAGTATGCCAAGCTCTTCACCACCTACATCGAGCTACAGCGTTATCAGGGTCTTCAGGGAGAGGAGCTAGATTCTGATGCCAGTTTGATTCACTGCTGTAATTCTCTTCATAATAACCACCAAGAGGACAGTACCTCTGATAAGAAAGATGACTGACTGCACTCAGCCATAAGGTTCATGTTCTGCCATGCCATTTCAATACATGCCTTAAGCTTAAGTGGAGGGATTTTGTACACGTGCATATACCCTGTCAGCAGGTTTCTGTATACACAACCAAGTATTTCATAAAGTATTTAAAGGTTTTCAAATCAATGCAGGCATACAGGCATGCTAAAACATTTTCATAACACTTTCTGAGCCTACTAGTTAATGGCTGGTTAATAGCAGGAATTGGACGTTAAAATAAAGTGTGTCCAAACTTTTTACATTCCTCAGCTTTTAAGCATGAAGCTTGTTATTTTTTTATTCATTTCATTTTATAAAGTCTAAAATGCATTATTTGATGATAAGTAATTTAATAATTTCACTGGAGATTGTGCGCTTGTGTGTCTTTTTTTTTTTTTTTTTTTTTTTTTATGAATATTTTACAAAAGAGATTCTTATACAAATACAAAGTTTCTTTTTTCTTTTCCCTTTTTTCCTTTCTGTTCAGGGATGTTGGTACAGAAAGTGAGTTGTAATCAAAGGTTTTGCTTTGCATCTTGTTTTTATTTGCATTCCCATTGAGGGGAGTTGTTGCTGAGTTAGCGTTCTGTCCCTGCTGCTTGTTCAGACTAATACTCTGTTGCATCCACTGAAAATAGGCCAATTTGTGAGCAAACAGGCAACACAACACGCCCACAGTAGCACGCACCAAAGGGCTTGGTTCCAAATTATCCCTCTGCAGTGGTATTTATTTAGCAATGCAGGTTGCAATTAGGATTTTGTTAACACAGCAAAGTTAGCTTTTTTTTTTTGCAATTAAAAAAATCCTTTGAATTTTAACTAGCATTTGTTGTCCCTTTTATGTTTGAGTGCATGAACACTTGTTTGGAAAGTACGCTCTTGTGAATTATCAGGAGATGAAAAACTGCTGATTAGAGCCTGCTAAGAAACACTTTCATACTGAAAACTTCCACTAGATGACAGCAACTCCTAGTATTTACAGAAAGCCAGTCGTCTTTTCATTTCTAAAGAAAACTTTAGTGAATGTGCAAATCCTGTATATGTACTTCCACAATAGTGAATATACTTCTGCTTTTATGATATTGAGAGTGTGGAGTTGAATTTCATGATGCATTTTTGCAAAATTAGTAATAAAATGAAAAATCCCCTTTGTCACTTCTCTGCGGTCACAAGTGAGTATAAAAAATATCATATAGTTGAGGTCAAAGGTCATGTTTCACATCTATAAGCATTTATATTCACACTACAGTTCATACTTTGATGATATAATGCCACAAAAAATGTCAGGTATATTCAGCATCAATACAGGCGAAGAAAAACTAGTGGTGATAAAAGGTCAATTCTTCAAAATAAGACACCTTGTCTCTCGTTGCTTTGCAGACATGGGTAATTTTATACCTCACAAACCTGAGCAGGCTTCTGAGGAAGCTTTTTTTTAATCGTTATAAAATTTTTAGTTACAGTGTAATTTTTCTCTTCATAACAAAATTGAGAGAGGTTTAGTAATATCTAAGTGTACATGTCATTACCATAATACTAATTTATTGCCATTAAATGAAAGTTCAAAAACAATACTCTTTGCACATAAACTCATCACCAACTGCACATTTCAGTTTCAGTTGTTGTTTTTTTCAGCTTAGCTGGCCAGAATAGTGGGATGTCATAGGAAGGGAAGGACAGAAACTGCTTTCAGAAATCGAGCAAATAAGGTTTTCTAAGTAGACGAGATGTGACGCTTATCATCGGATTAGACTTCATGGACACCTATGCAAGACCAGAAATCCGTTTAGAACAGGGCCTTAAAATTACATCAAACACTGCCATTTCATCAGCATAGGATGAAATATCTGTCCTATTTAATATTATAAAGACATTGGTAAAGGAAAAACAAGTTCATCGTTAAGCGGTTTCTATAATGTACCTTCTGTTGTGCTGAGCTGCAGTGTATCAAAACCAAGTCAATCAGTAAGCGTACTCAGCGAGTGACTTACAGAGTGCTTTTGTCAATATAATATCATCAGAGGGCAGGTCAGGGACGACGATATGATGATGTCTTATGAGAAGCAAATGTTCTCTCTCTCTTTCGTCTGATACAGCAGGATGAAGGATGGGATTGCGCCCACTTCATTAAAGTCCTGCTGCTCCACACGCTGCGATAACCAGCTGTGATTTCCACCGTCAATTTGTTTTAACCTTTTCAAACATGAGGGGGGCATTTCATTCTAATCACAATTGATGAGATTGCATGGAATCAATTAAGTCAGATTGTTGTTACTGTTTCTTTCTCTCCGTCTCTCTTTCTCTCCGTGTCAGTCCTTCTCACTTCTTTTGCTCACAATATTGCGGCATTCATTTTTATTTCAGCCTGAGGTGAGTCTGCCTAGTCAAATTGTGGACAATCAGCCCAAGTAATCGGGTTTTATTTGCACAACACCAAACAAGAGTAGGCTGTTAGGGCTTTGGCTGGGCAGTCTGTGCTGGAACAGACGAGGGGGCTGATCGGGGGCTCGTCTGAAAAGGTCAGTGCCGACAGGCTACACTGCTAATTGACGGGTTGCAAAATAGCTGCAAATCACGGACTCTTCACTCCCACTGCATGCGCAGACAACGTATACGGCAAATACTTTTCCCTTAGAAGGAGACGTATGGCATACTCTGCCTGGACCTTAACTTTAATTTGGCAGAATGGGGCTTTAAATCACTGTGTTTTATCGTTTTCATTTCTTTCTCTCCTCCATTTCGAGCCATCATGCCCACAAAGCAGGAGGCCACTGACCTTGGCCACAAGCATCTTAAAGTTCCTCTTAGTGAGAGCACGTATAAAACGTGCATTAACCTTGCGCTAACCGCTGGATGAATTCGTGCTGATGTACTCAAAACTATTCTCTTAGAGAGGACAAGCTAAACACAACTTTCAACTTCATACATATCATCACCACACCTCCTCTTGTTTTTATGACACACAGTATGTTGTTCATAAAAAAGATGTAATGTAGTGTCCAATGCACAGGTGTTAAGGCCTAGAGTAAAGCTTTTAAACTGCGTTACTATGAGTCGCACTGTTACGGGAGTAATATTTTTGATGATACAGTTCAAATCTAACTGTAGTTCAGTTCAGATTAGGAGGAAATAAGAAAGCTCTTCACTTGTGCCTCTGCCATGACAGTTGTGACGCACAGATCAATTAGTATTGATGTTGAGTTAAATTGAAAGCTGTGTGTTGCTGGGTTTTATATAGGCAAACAATATTTTTAGTGTACTGTTTATTCTTTCCAAAACTATCATTTATGAGGCTACACTCTTACTGAACAAAATATATATTACTCATAACTTAATTGATACTCTGAAAAGCAGGTCTCAAAACAACTGTCAACAAGTCTGGCAACTCATTTAATTATAGATCTTTTACAATACAACTGTAGTGTGAACTAGAACAATGTACGTCAACATTGATCTCGTGCCGATAAACACAGAAGAGTGATATTAACCAGGATAGATTGCATCCTCCTGTCATTAGGAGTGACGGTTTACTGCTAATGTGGTATTTAATTTTTGTTATGAGATTTAGAAAGTAGTTAATGCATTTCAATTTAACATCTTTAACTGAGTTTAATTTTAATCTGTCAAGGATTTTGCTTTACTAATTTTTGCACAGATTAGATTTTAAAAACATTCATTCTTTTCTTTCTTTATTTCTTTTTTATCCAATTTCAAATGACAAAAACCTCATAAATATACAAACATTTATACAAATTTATTTTCTTTGAATGTTTATCTTTTCTTTTTGACAAAACAGTCCCTCTTAATGAATATGAATATGCGTTTAATGGTCAATATATGCTTTGTAAAACACTTCCGAATAGGTTTATTGATCTAAGATTACATACAAAACACATGCAAATACAGTCATTAGTAAACAAAAAGGGCAAAACCGATCATAGCTCATCAGTCTTGTCCTGCATGCCACGCATGACCCCATATTGATCTGTCACAGAACTGGAAACGGCCTAATTAGGAGAAATGTGCTTGTGATTCTCAGTATAAGGTAGGTTTCACACTCTATGTGAGACCGATTCCTCAGGTCAGAGGTCAAAGATTGTATTTATAACGTGATTAAAAGACGCCTTCAGATACAGTAGCAGCTCATATAGCAGATAATACCAGTGCTTACTCTTGTCAAATGGAGACTAATTGCATTATTGATGCAGAATATGCAAATATCCTTCATGATTTAAGGAAAGGTTGCTTTGCTCTAAAGGTGACCTTCTTTGGCATCACCTTCTCCCACATGAATAGAGTATCCTGATATAGAAATTAGAGATTCCAGCTCCTTTGGAGGAAGAATGTGTGTTAAAGAACAAATAAATCAGCCTCTAAAACCCTGTTCCTTACTTTTGTTATCTAATCTGAAACAGAATATGTACAAAACTGCACAAAAACAGGCCTGTAAAGGTTTCATAAAAGAAACGCTGGAGAGCTTTAAGGGGACATTCATTGACTTTAATGGGATGAACTGATTGCCCATATCTAATAGAAATCGTCGCCTTTGGCTAAAGCGGGTGTGGAATTAGATTACACGTGGAACACAATGCTTTTACCGCTTCTTAGAAAACAACTAATTGAATCTATGTAGAAGAAGAGAGAAGAAACAGGCAACTCAAAGGGGAATAAAAACAGACTTTTAAAAACAGAAAAAAATCGTTGTAGGGATGGGAGATCGATCAAACATAACTATATTATGTTTATGTCTTCATGATAAGTTACACAGGGTGTGAATTCAGAAAGGGATTTGGGAAGTGCTGCCCCCAGTATTTTTTAACATATGTTTAAAATCATGCACACCTGAATAATATGATGATCCATTGGACTGATTTATTTTACATGGAGCACATGGCCACATGGGGGCCCAACATGTTAAGGTCATATATGGCCAGATGTATGATATACTGGAAGATGTATGTTTACTTCACATTGCACAATGATTTTGTAAAGATCACAAGATTACAAGAATTTAACTTATAGGCATAAACAAGTAAGGTAACCACTTAAAGCACTTTCTATTCAGAGCAGTCTTGGACAGATGTTAACAAAACATATGGGCCAGTTTCTGTGTTCCACTGCATGTCTTTTTAATTGCTTTTCTAAACATGCCTTTGAGAGAGGATTTTTACCATTTTACAAACACATCTAAAGGCAGACCCGGCTATGAATGGAACATCGCACATGCTGCTTGATTTTGAGGCATTTCCAAGTTGCACATGATGCAACAGCACTGTGACATTTGATATTGGCACTTCCCAGCTATTTAAAAGCCGCTTTTGACCGTTTGACCGACTCTGAACTTTATGCTTCTGTTTATTTCAGCGTCTCGTCCACAAGCGCTGTGCACGTATCACCAACAAATCACAACAAAATGCACAATTAACAAAATGTATATTCTAAGAAACGTTTGGCTAACGTTCCCATTACGTTCCTAAATTTTTTTCATAATTATCCCTTAACGTTTACAAGCATTTTTTGTCATTTATGCAAACATTATAGGTATAATAGGCAATTTAAGAGAATTTTGATATTTTGCAAACATTAGGCTATGGGAATGTTACTTTAGACAAACAACGTTCAAGAGCGGAAAGGTTGCACGTAAAAAATAACTTATTTTGCGATGTAATTTTAAGAACATTATTAAAGACCTTTGAACAACCGTCCTATTATTCTATTGTAGTCTATTCATAATCCACTCCACAATTTACGTTGTTTTACTGACAATTCAGTTATACTGCGCTCTTTTATTTGGTTGTTTTTTGGCTTATTACGAAATTATTTAGACAAAACTATATTGTTGATGTAACCAAAAAAAAAAAAAAAAAAAAAGAAGTAAGGTGCTTAATTTTTTAAGTCCAGCGGTGGCGCACAGCGTGTTTGAAGATGACTGTGACATTCGGGGTGGAGAGGACTCTTCAAAAAACATTAAGAAGACGAGGAGGATGAGGAGGAGGATGATTATGATGATCATATAGAAAATATCACGTGTGGGGAAACTGGATGTTGGTTTAAATTTATAGCCTCCAGCTGGAAGGGAGGGGAGAGTAAAACTTCATGAGAAGCAGCAGTCTCTCATTTTCTGGATCAAGCAGAAGGGACGGATCATGGAGGGACCCCCTCATGCTAACAAGTACAGAGTCATCTTTAAATATTACAGACTCGAAAAGCGACACTTTCTTGCAGACACATACAGTTACTCCACGAAGTATGTTGCGTCCAGCGGAAAATGCCGAGTTATTGTCATCGTAAAGTTTTCTCTCCCTCGTTAGCCGTTACAGACCGCTTTCGCGCATTCATTGTAAATCGTTTTGCGCGTTCGTTTGGTTAACAGCATGGTGCACGGGAAGCTTTAATGTCTCACGGTAACAGTAAACTTTTGTGTCTCCTCTCTTTCAGTTGATAAAAGCTGGGCAAAAATCTACCTCGACGGGAGAGCAACTGCCGTAGCGTTTCCTATTCATCATCATCATCATCATCATCATCATCATCCTCAGCAGCAGCATCATCAGCATCATCATCGTCAGTGCGAGCGGCACTCACCTCACTTGCTCCACATCCTCGGGGCCACGAGAGCGCCAGGGCGCAAAGATGAACATCCAAGTCCTGCCTGAGCACAAACTGTCCTCGGTGGCCCCGTTAAAACAGTTTAACGGGGAGAAAAAGGAAGTGGAGCTGATCCTGGTGAAGGAGCAGAACGGGGTCCAGTACACGAACTCCTCTGTCGTGGCTTCTCCGAGCTACCGCGGATGCACTCCCGGCTCCTCTGAGGATGTGACCAGGGAGACCTGGGGCAAGAAAATGGACTTTCTGCTCTCTGTAATAGGCTTCGCTGTGGACCTGGCCAACGTGTGGAGGTTCCCCTACCTGTGTTACAAAAATGGAGGAGGTAAGATCGGGTTTTCCGTTTACTCTGAGGGGCAGTGTTTTTGCATTACTAACTCTGCTGAAGAAAATGTGGGCTAATTGTTATGTGGTCATTTGTGAGCTCGCAATCTTACCAACGCTGTTATTGCCTGTGAAAGTGAATTGCATATGAAAGTGCATATACTTTGTATCACAAAAACATGCAGTGTTTCTTTGAGTTGAATCTATTCTTTATTGCTGATAAAAGCATAAGGACAGTTTCCTATGGTGTGACAGCAAAAATGTAAAAAAAAAAAAACAAAAAAAACTACATCACACAAATAACAATTGAAAAACGTATATCTGCATTGATATGTCAGCTACCAATGTATGAAGGAAAAAGTATGAATTTCTGAGTTTGAAAAATATTTGTGTATATATATATATATATATATATATATATATATATATATATATATATATATACACACACACACACACACACACACACACACACACACACACAGAGGTATATATATTATACTTCTGTTAAAAATTTATGACTGAAACCTGAAACAGACTAACTTATTTGTGGAGGAAAAAATCACTATCACTAAAATGCATTACACTAATCAGTGGCCTACTGTATATTTAATAAAATAAACTACTTTCCTTTTGTCTATCAATTACGATACTAAAATTATAGTAATTACATTTCATAAGCAAAGACAAATATAGCAGAAATCATGATTTTTGATTTTGAAAACGTACTTAAAGTTTAAAGGTTCATAAAGTTAAAGAGAAGGTAACATGATATTTTAATTTCATTTAACTGTTCACCTCCGTACTGATTAAAACATGAAAAATTTTCCATATGTGAATACATTATAATGCAAAGTCAGAACTATGATTACATCAAACTGCCTCAAACTCCACTGTTGATTTACTATTCACTATGTAAATAGATACAGTGACAAATGCCTGTTGTTCAGCCTTCTGCCTTAGGTCATCTGTAGATATCTATCAGCTATCAAATGTAAAATTCTATAATGTGTCCCCCCAGGTGCCTTTTTGATCCCATACGTTCTGTTCCTGTTCATTGCTGGGATGCCCCTGTTTTACATGGAACTTGCCTTGGGTCAGTATAACAGAGAGGGAGCAGCTACGGTTTGGAAAATCTGCCCTGTATTCAAAGGTATGCTAAACATTTTGTAGACATAAAAGATTCTCAGATGAACTGTTTACATATTTCAATTAATTTAATTAGATCACTGCAGACCGATCCCCAAAACAAATGTTCCAACATTGACATGTGTGTGTTTCATTTTCACACTGACCCAATAAATGCAGACATGGTTAACTAAAAACAACAAATATGTTCTTTGGGGCAGGGGTAGGGTATAACTTTAAAGACAACAGACACATTTTCAACCTTATACTGATGCAAAGAGAGGTCTGAAACTGATAATGCAAAACTTTTTCCCATACAATAACAAAATATTTGTGACTTTCCTCCTCAGGCGTTGGCTACACTGTGATCATCATAGCATTGTATGTGGGCTTTTACTACAACGTCATCATAGCTTGGTCATTGTACTACTTATTTGCCTCATTGACAAGTGAGCTGCCCTGGCTAAAGTGTAATAACCCCTGGAACAGCCCCAACTGCACAGAACCACAACACATCAATGGCACCTTCTTGGGGAACAAAACCTCCTACGCCAAGTGCAGGTTCACACCGGCCGCAGAGTTCTACGAGTAAGTTCTAAATTCATTTTTCTTCTGGCTCTGTGGCTTTACAGTTCTACTTGAAATCTACACGCATCATAAAAAAGTCTGGAAATGCAAAGTGTGACATAATAATCAGTGCCAGTTAAAAGAATTCAGGCAGACAGCTAATAGACTTTATATTTAATCAACTGCAGTCAGGTATATATGAATATCCTGTTTATTAAACAAACACTTTTACTGTATTTTGTTTCATATGTTTTCCAAACCCATTAAAAAAAGTACATGAAACACTTCCACTTTAAAAAAATCAGCTATGAAAGATACAGCTGTTTAACTTGTCAGATGTTTCCTCATGCTTCACAATGTCTGTGAAGTTTTCGACATTGTTCCAGTTTGTCGTGTTGTACCAGTTGCTTGTCGCTTCCTATTGAGTCTTGCTGATATGGCGCCTATTGGATTTATCATTTAGCTATTTTGTTTTTCATACATTCTTTCTCTCATTCCTGTGTGAGATCATGAAAACATTCTTAAAGATATGATTTCTTTCAGACGAGACAGGAAAAGATCGTGGCTGTGTCTGTGCCCCTTTCAGGCTGTGTTGGAGGTTTTGGGTTTTACTGTAGTTAATCATTACTAGTTGAATGGGAGTCAGCTATGAGGGAGGCTTAATCAGTCAGATGTGTCAGTGATAGTTTAGTATTAGAAGACAGGTTGATGTCCAGCCGTTCTATCGGTTATCATAATTATCTTGCTGAAGAAATATTTGTTATCATTTCTCGTATAATTTAAAGCTGCAGTTTTAGTTCACAGTATGTGCATGTTGTATGTAATGCTCCCAGACATTAGATGCATATGTATAAGGGACAGTCCTTTATTTTTAAGTACACCTAAAGATTTGTACTCACCCTCATGTTATTCCAAACCTTTATGATGTCCCTTCTACTGTGCAACATAAGACATTCTGAGTTATTTTATTCATTGTTTTAGGTTAAAAATGATCAACGGTCACCAAACTGTTTTAGGTTTTTTTAAAACATCTTCTTTTGTGTTCCACAGAGGTAAGTAAAACATATAGATTTGGAACAACATGAGATAAAGATTGACAGAAGTATAATTTTTCTGCAACTACTCCATCTATCCTGGTATATTGTACCGGTTGCTGCTCTGCATTACAACACAGACACAATGATTAGCTGATCAGATGTGAACAATTCTGCTTAAAAGTGCTCAAAATTAGGCCAGGATCAGTGAAACGCAAAAACTCTTAATGTATACTGAAAAAATGGCAGCTGCTTGCACTTCAAAGAAAAGCAGTCCTTTCCCGTAAAATATTTGGCTCATCATATCAGGGGAAACCAGAAGAATGTGTAGAACAATGAAGACTCTTCAGCACTTGATGATTTGTTTACAACCAGGCCAAATCATTGAGACCCGTCATTAGATTCTAGTGAGTGTTTCCGTGTCTTTTTTATAGCTCAAATCTTATGCATGTTTGTATATGACTAAACGAGTCTAGCATCAGTGTAGAATGTAGATGTTTATCTCCTATATATCCAGATATGATACATTTTAATTAGTCCAACCCTCAACTCATTAGTTTCTCCCCTTTTTCTGTCTTTCTTGGTGATCTACCGCTCCTTACACCCTCTGCTCGTCTTGTTCTCACTGTCTGTTTGGCTGTTTCTCTCACTTTCTCCCTCTCCTGTGCTCTTACCCTCTTTTGGACTGCTTTCCCACCCAGCAATGCTTTGAAGTGTCATTTCCCCAGCTGTCTTCTGTGTGTGAGGGGATGTGGAAAGCTGTCATTTCCTCCGCTTTTCCCCCCTCATGCCGCTCTATTATAATAGTTTTCGTCCACCGGTAATCCTGCCATCATGGGACAGCACACAGGGCACTAGAGAATATTCATTACTGTCACACATACAGCAGACTCACATGCTCAGCAGGTGTGCCGTACACTGAATATTAGATTAAGCAGTGCGTGTTGCTCGGAATAGCTGAAATGATGGGGAGAGCTAAAAACCAATCACAGAAAGAGGTGTTGAACCAGCAGCTGTCAATCCAGAAGCCAGTCAAGTTCATTGGTCTTACACAAACCCTTCATGCCACACATCTTTCTAAAACAGCCGACAACCAGACAAAAGCAAAATATGACAAGCTCAACAAAGCAAATTTCATCAGCTTGTGTGCCACCCACATATCCTTTGACTACGCTGTCTCTGTCAATCTTGACATGTTCGAGTCGATCACTGTTTGTTGAGAATAATGAACCGTTACTGCTCCGTTGTATTGTTTTACACAGCAGGTGTCCTAAATCTAATTATTCCGTCATTACTGAAATCTTGTTACATCATGCACGGTCTCAGATTTAACACAGGACTGATGTCATGAAGACAGAAATAGTGGATTTTGAGGGAAAAAATGACAAAGGTCTTGATCATGCTTATTGTGTCTTTAAATAATAACCATTAAGGCCTGGGACCAGATGCATAAAGATAGTCACTCGGTTAAGTTTGACCAACTAGCCAAGAGGTAATTAATCTTATTTTATTGGTTCAAATTGGGCTGCCATTTTTTAAATTGACTTACAGTCTTTAAGTAAATAAAATACTACATTTTTAAGACTAGTCTTAGCAGTTTATGCAACTAGCCAGTGCACTGAAAAAACAATTCTCACTCAGAAAAGGCTAGTAAATTCACAAAAATTGCCAAGTAAAAGCCTCCCAGTAAGTTTTATTGTTTGCAAATTTTATTTAAGTAATGCTTATCATGGAAATGAACTCTGATTCACCAAAATAAAAAAAAAACAATAAGTGTAGTCGAGTACATTTCTTGCAATCACAGTTTATAAATGTATCACTGGGAAAAAGCATGCTATTAAAGCATGTGGTTCACTTGCAAAGATGTAAGTAGGTGAGTAGACGGCTTATTACTCTTTTAAGATAACATGTCCGCTCAATGTAATTATTATCCAATTGAACACAGAGACCTCAATACTTGTACACCGTACACAATGACAGTAAAAATCAGTGAATAGTGTTTGAGTATTAATGGGTCATTTTAAGTAGAAAATGAACTCCAGACACAAAACATTAAAGCATACATAAAAAGCATACATAAAACAATGTAAATACAACTCAAAGACTGTGAAAATTTGATTTTTTTAAATGATTCATGCATGATGGGAAAAAACGGGATCATAAATTTGATATTTACTTAAAGAATCCTTGTACACATAACAAACAATAGTAACAGTAAATAATATTTATAAGTTCAAACTTTAATTTATACAAACATAAATTGATTGCTAGAATTTACTTTTATTAGAATTTTTTTATTTAGAATTTATTATAGAATTTATTAGAATAAATGTTATTTGTATTTGCATTTTAGTGTGGGACTAGGCTTAAGCCTTGTTTGTTAAACCGGGGTTAAAAGTAAAAAAAACTATAAATCAAACAAGCATGGTGAACCCATAGTATATAGGTTCAATGTGCTTGTTTGATTGATTTCATTTTTTATTTCATGATTTATTAAAAGCACCAAGTACTTGCGTTTCAGTAAATAGTTTTAAAAAATGTGATATGAAGGTTATAAGTCTTGCAAATGCTATTTATTTGCAGTGCTTGTTTGTTTTTAATAATTACAAAAATAAAAGGAAGGAAATTACAAAAAAAAGTATAAACAGCGCTGAACTCGTGTCAGCCAGAGGGGTCCATAACCACAACGAATGTGCAGTTTCACAAACACATTTTAGGACATTCTGTTGCCTGTTATGAAAACAAATATAATTTGCTCCAGAGTTAAGCAAGCTGTGATGAGACCCCACATGCCATCAGAGTTCTCTTCTGTGGCCGATTTCTGGCTCAGTGTACATTGCTGAGGATATGTTGAAATCATAGGTGTTTGGATTTAGCTTGGCAAGAACGGGACATCAAATGAATGAAGAGCTCTGGATGGAACGCTTGCCAAGATACTCGCCAATCTAATGCAATTATTCAATTAGAGGAGGCTGTGCTCACATCTGTCCTGACCTAACCGCTGCCACCGAGACTGAGCTCAAGCTCAAGATCTGCTGCCACAGAATGATGGTTATGTCTGCTTTAGAAGTTAGGAAGATTATTCTGGCGCGTTTGTTTCTGTTTGCGTGCTTTTGGACTACATATTGCCACAGTTCCTTTTGTCGTAGTGTTATAGAATGACTTTAAAGAAATAGTCCAATCGCAAGCAAAATGTACTCAATGAGTTCATTTGTTAGTCTGAACAGATTTGGAGAAAGCATGACATTACTTGCTCACCAATGGGTCCTCTGCAGTGAAACAACTCCAAACAACTCCAGTCTAATACAACTCATTACATAATATTATCATAATATTGCTTCCTCTCATGTTGTCTCATATGAATCAGGGGAGAAATTCACACAGATCAAGCTCTCAGAGCACCAAACAAGTGCTCTGGTGGATTTTAATGTGAGGACAACAGGGCAGATTAATGTGATGCTTTTAATCAGCTGTTTGAATTCTCATTCCCATTCCCATTCACTGCAGTGGATCCCATACACTGCAGTGACCAGTTGTGTAACTTAAAGTTTTTACAAACCTATTACCATGAAGAAACTCTTTTACATCAGATGGCCAGATGGTGAGTACATTTTCAACAAATTTTAAATAATCAAATGTGAGTGAGCTATTTGCAATAATAGTTATTGCCATGACTGATGTAGACCAAGAGATCTGAATTAGGGTATAGGTATGTTAAAGGGCCAACTGAAATGTCACAATGAGAGGATTAAAGGTCAAGTTGTATCAGGACAGGCGGGTCGACAGGTCCCAGCATGATGTTATTGGCAGTGATGACGGGATTGGACTGTCTCCCGTGTCTCTAGAGCCCTGAGGGTTTGTCTGGCTTTTCTTCTCTTCATTAACTCAGCCACAGTGGCTTCACCATCCATGTTTTCTGTAGACGTCATACTCATGTTTATTCCCTTTATTCCCAGTGCATGACCAAATTATTTGTTTGATGAAAAGTTGAGCAATTCTCAAAGCTCTCTCTAGGTTTAAAGTCTTTTTTTTTTTTTTTTTTTAACTATGGAATGTCGCAAAACCACATTCAGTTCTTTAATGATGCTGATTTAATGTCAACATCATCAGTTTAACACAGTTTTACACAGAAATATGAATTATTCTGATATGGGAGATTAATCAGTTTTTTGAGAATTTGAGCGTCCTAAAGTTAATATTCTTGGTTTTTAACACTGTTTTTAAAGTTAAAAGAGAATCTGCTTTCATGACGACGGCTCATAAACTCATAAAGTGTATTCAAACAGAGCAGATACCTTTTTCGAAAGGAAAGACTACAGCAATGTTCTGGCAGTGCTATAGGGGTTTGTTTATAATATAAGAACAATGGCCTGTACTGTTTCTCCGCTTTGAACCTCACTGGGAGGTGCAGCACAGGAATCATTTAGATCACATTCTACAGAGACTCTTTTCATGGGGTGTATCCAGATATTTTGCTAGAAACCAGCAATAATATTCATCATTGGCTGGTTGAGAAACCTTTGGTCTTAACCATTATTCAACCCTTTTTTATTTATGCAGCCATTAAAATGTTGGAAACATAGGTCTTCCCTCTTGGGGAGCAAGAACCTGGGGTTATGGGTAATTTACTATCTGGCAAATCTTGTGAAGCGATTGACGTAGCACTGCGTGTGACACATTGAGTATTGAGACTGAAAAGTTTGGCTGTACTAGCTGTAATGTTTTTGTTATGTGGACTCTTAGTTTGAAGTTATATCTGGTTTCCTGTTACCTCTTGTTTTGCCCTGATTGTTCTTACCTGTTACTTAATTATCCCTTATATACCGTAAGTCCTTGTTTTTCCAGTGTTGTTTGTCAGATCTTGTCTTTGCACAGTTGTATTGTTTAAGCATCTTATTTATTTTTTTGTTTCTGTGTTCCTTGTGACTATGTTAATATATATTTAAATACTCTACATTACTCACTAGATTCAGAATTCCACATTTTTCCCCAGTTTTTGAAGAAGTCTTCTTTGATATTTTGCACCCTCACTATTGTCCTTACTATTTGACATGCTTTTTCTTCACAGTTTGTGTGAAGATTAGGTTAGAGTTAGGCTATAATAAACATTAGCTCAAGTGGACAGACTAGTGGAAACAGTCGTAAAATGAGAGTAAGTGTAAGCATAACATATAAAGCACATGAAAGGGTGTAAGAATGTGCTATAAAAACATGATACAGTTCCCTAGACAGAGTTGTAGATTCTTTATAGGATTTTCAGTTATCAGGGCAAGGCTTTATCATACTTTGACTTAAGACTTATTTTGATACATAACCCCTTTTCCAAGTATTATAGGAGCAGTGACGTCAAATGACAAGGCAATGCCTACATACTCCCTCTAACTAAAATTTCAGTGGTTGACATCTCAGTGAGGCTCCCCACATGCATGCATAGAGGCTGTCCCTGGTGCCAATAGACCTGTAGAGTATACATTCAAAACAGTTTTTGTGTGCAGATAAATATTTTTACACCATTCTCTTAAAGCATGACTAATAGAGCACATTATAATGAGATGTGTTTTATTTGTTGGAGATTCATTGATGAAAACACTCCAAAGACTATGCCCACTTCCTTCACTATTGGAGAGCCTTTAAAAAAGGCAGACAACACAACACAACAATTCTTTTTCTCTATTTAGACAGTGTGACGATAAACAAAATGCACTGATGTAATTGTTTAATCTCACTTAACATTTCCGCTCCTCCAGGCGCGGGGTGCTGCACATGCATGAGAGTAAAGGCATCAATGACCTGGGTCTTCCTCGCTGGGAGCTCGCCATCTGCCTTGTTGTGGTTGTCTTCATCCTGTACTTCAGTCTTTGGAAGGGAGTCAAGTCCTCTGGAAAGGTGCAAAAACGTTCTTCCGTTAATGATGAATCCAATGATCAAGTATACACTTTACATCAAAGGCACTGGGCAAAAAGTTACCAATCTTTATTTGTGTGTGTGTGTTTAGGTGGTGTATGTTACAGCTACTATGCCCTACATAGTGCTGTTGGTGTTGCTGATTCGAGGCATCACTCTCCCTGGTGCAATAAATGGAATTAGGGCATATCTTCACATTGACCTAAAGAAGCTCAATAATCCTCAAGTAAGTTCAACCTATTTTATGAGCTATTCCAGAAATAAACTGTATGTCTTAGATCTTAAAAAAAGGTCACAAATACATACTTCTCTTTTATACAGATGGATTGTCACTCATTTTTGTTTGCTGCAGGTATGGATTGACGCAGCGACTCAGATTTTCTATTCTCTAGGAGCTGGGTTTGGAGTCCTCATTGCCTTCGCAAGCTACAATAAATTTGAAAATAACTGTTACAGGTATGACCTTTGATACTCTATTCGCAGATGCAGACAAACAGCAACAAAGAGGTTTGTCTGTTTTTTTCAGATCAGCGTGTTACATCTGTCAGTATCTGTTGGCATTTGTCAGCAGTAACGCTTGGTTTCGACGATTGAATATCTTGAATCAGTGTTTGTCAGGTCTTGAAGTGTCTAAGAAGTGACATACTATAATTGGTTAACTGTCTGCATTTGTCTGCATATAATTGTTCAGAATTATATTATGATGTTTCATCAGACAGGTTCCAATGTGAGCAATATCTTACCAGAAGGCTTATAAGGATTTTTACCTGATCTGTTTGCCCAAAGCCAGTCCAGTTCACTTAACACTGTAAAGCAAGGACTTTGCTTGCTAATGGGTTAAAGTTCTCTTGAGAAAACCAGCATGTTATTTCCAGAGATCAAATGTTAGGAAGAGTTGTTAGTGAGACCAGCAGGTGGCAGTCACCTTGTGGGCTTTTTGGATCCAAAAAGACAAAATAGAAGCCAGTTTATAGTACAATATTCTTGTCAACTAGACTTGTGACGCTGTAGATGGACATGTTTCAATGCATTCAGTTGTGCTAAACATTTAACCTCATCATAATGATACAACTGTAAATGTTTAAGTAACCACAGAGGTTGATTGACTATTTGAAGTGGGGTGAAATTGTCAGGTACTGAATGAAAGAACGAAGAACGGCGTTGTAAATATGGCTGTCCATTTTAAAGTTGTGCAAAGTTACAAAAGGCTTGGATGAGGTGATATCCTTTACGTATGAAGTGTTTTAAAGATATGAAGAGGCAAAAGTCAACCTGATTCATATTCACTTAAAAGTCAATGTCGACTTTTGTTGGACTGTGATTAATATTCAAACAAGCAAGCTTCTTTTGATGCTTTGTCAATGTGCACATCTAAAGCATGTTAATGACTTACAGTAAGCACTATTGATTTCACATCACAATATGTTGACGTCTAAACTTGGAACCCCACTGGTCCAACAGGTTTTTGCTCTCCAGGGCACAGATGTCTTACTAAGACCTAAAATCTATAGTCGTGTCAAAATATGTGATTTTGCTTCTAACGGAAAATAAAGAAAACCAATCAAAATGTCTGGTTGAAATGTTCATGTTCACATGATATATGTTTAAAAATGTTAGTACATAACATTCAGTGGCATTTTTCTGATCTTCAGCTTTTGGCCGCCATGACAATATGTTGCAAGCAGATGGCTGCTCAGATTTATGCAATTCTTCACAGATTACACTATGGTCCCACCCTAGGACACACTTTGAAATGATTAAAATCATGAATTGTTGTATTCTTTCTTCTTGGATCCACTCTTTGTATAAAGTTTATGAATTGGGCTTTTGTAATGTCTAGTCACTGAAACTGGCAAACATTGTGGGAACAAGGGAACAAGCTTAAAAAAAAACTGCTAAACTTCCACGGTACACAGTTCCTCTGCACAGGAACCATCTAAATGAGACTTGATAACTCAAAGCTTATCCGCAATAGGATAAGCCACAGCTTTGGCATCGACTCACTGTGGGTTTAAAGTGTTCATGTCATTAATTCTGCTGAGCAGTTTTGAGACTTCTCGTATAATGTAAACTGTTATCTTGTGCTTTGTTGCAGGGATGCTATTCTGACCAGCACAATAAACTGCGTAACCAGTTTCTTCTCAGGGTTTGCCATCTTCTCAGTACTGGGGTATATGGCTGAGCTGCATAAGGTCAACATAAACGATGTGGCCATTGATGGTCTGTGACTACTACAGAGTCATTACTCAACCTCTTTGTGTTTTACATTGTGAACAATTGTTTTTGTGTTGTATTCTCTTTGTTGAACCAGAGTGTGACATCTGAAATCGTACAGTGCTGATCTGTGTAGTGATTGTTTATGTCTGTGTGTAGGACCTGGACTGGTATTTGTTATCTATCCAGAAGCGATCTCAACTCTACCTGGAGCCACATTCTTTGCGATTGTCTTTTTCATTATGCTTCTGACTCTTGGAATTGACAGCGCTGTGAGTATAAAGTAATCTTGTGATTGTCTGGATTTCTTCATTTCACTGCATTTTATTGACAAAACAATTTAATTATTAATAATTGATAACGTAAATATATCTAATACTAATAAATTAATTATTATAATTGTCCTCTTTAGATGGGTGGCATGGAGGCAGTGATCACTGGGCTATCAGATGACTTCAAAATCCTGAAGAGGAATAGAAAATTATTTACATTTATTGTAGCGTTTGGAACATTCCTATTGGCTCTTCTGTGCATCACAAATGTAAGTACGTTGGGTCCGTTTTTTTAGCAGTGTGACAAAAGGAAAAGACTTTTGTTGATACATTTTTTCTTGTCAAGTTACATGCTATGTCCTTTATTCAGCAGCATTTTGACTTGATTATATCTTGGTCATGACAGGGAGGGATCTATGTTGTGACTCTGTTGGACAAGTATGCTGCAGGGACTTCTATTCTATTTGGGGTGCTGATTGAGGCCATTGGAGTAGCTTGGTTCTATGGTGAGCAGAAATAAACAACATACATGACTGAATTGTATGCACCGACAGTACTAGTAAACTCTTTGATTTTTGTCTATACATCGCACCTGCACATGGCACAAATCATGTCACACTCCAGCAAGGACATAGCCAGTGTTGGGGTCATTCGTTACTTCTGCACTACTAAGTTATTTCTACCCTAACGATGCTTTCTCTTCAACCACAGCAAATTAAGCTACAGTAGACAGAAGTATTTTATATATTTTTATATATTTTACTTAAAAAACTGTTAAAAAGACAAAAGTCCTTTTTAAACCCTAGTATCTATACTTCTACCTGAGTAATGAATGTGAATTCTTTTGACACCGGGGGTGGAGAAGGGATAATGATATACGGCTGTTCTTCAGTGTTTCACCTAGGCCCCTTTTTTCCACTGAAGGAAAAACTTAATTCTTCAACATACAGAGACATTTTGGATAAGGCTACGCTTCCAACATTGTGGAACAAGTTTGGGGAAGGCACTTTTCTCTTCAACCATGGTTGTGTCACAGTACACAAGGAATGCAAGGTCCATAAAGATGTTGGATGAGTTTCTTGTGGAACAACTTTACTGGCCCGCTTGACTTGATCATTCCAAAGCATATGCAATATTAGTTACTGCAATGAGAGAGCTCATTTATTATAGTCCTACTGTGTTTTCTTTGCATCGCGTACATTTCAAAACATTAGGACTTTTTTAACAATCTGAGCACATCATCTAAAGAGCACTTACAATTGCATCGCACCTATTGCCACATTTTGCTGAATGTATGACAGTGCCCATTGTCTTTGATATTCTTTATTACTCGTAAGTCTCGCAATTACTCATGCAAGATCCATGGCTAATTCTTGAACATGAAGTATCACTGCCTCGTCCAAAAAGCATACATAAACAAATAGTTAAAGATTATCAGTGCTGCATTCCATTACATCGCTTCCTCAGATCAAAAATGTCTCATATCTACTTTATATAGCGTCAGTTCTTTCTAAAAGTACAGTACAAAGAGTCCACAATTCACTTTAGAAAGCTCTTGAGTGCTTTTATCTTGAAATGATGTCCAGATGCTGTTAATTTTTTTGTGCGTCTGACTCTTAGGCGTGGATAGATTTAGTGAGGACATTGAACGCATGACGGGCTTTAAACCAGGGATCTACTGGAGGCTCTGCTGGAAATTCGTCAGTCCAGCGTTCTTACTGGTAAGAGAAAAATAACACCGGATGTCATTTCTCTCTTAAATATATGTCTTCCTCTGAACCCTGTTCGATTTCATGTTAAATCCGTTTTGTCAGAGTGTCTGAACACAGCTAATATGACTGAATAGTTTCAACCCGTAAAAATAACATGCTTTATAAGACAATATTTGTAAACACAGACAAATCTGGTTCTTTTGTACAGAATAATGAATTACTCCTTTGTTTCTGTACTTCCTGACTGTTCTTTTTTTGTAGTTTGTAGTAATCGCCAGCATTGTTACCTCTGGCAACCTGCATTACGATGACTATATTTTCCCTTCCTGGTCAAATATGGTGGGTTGGTCCATAGCTTTGTCCTCCATGCTGTTTGTACCAGTCTACGCTGTCTACAAAATCCTTACTGTGCCAGGCACCTTCAAAGAGGTTAATAAACACACATTTTACGTCTTGGTTTTACATACAGCTAGCAGCAAATACTATAATACTAATACTATATGTCCCCCCAAAATATAATTTAATGCTATAGATACACACACCCACAATCGGTACATTTATAGTCAAAAACAGAGACAATTGGCAATTCAGGAACAAAAAGAACTGCTCAACTTGTATGATATAGTTGGGATTGCGTAGGTAGATTTAGATTTATGTTTTATTTATTTTTATGTTTTATTTATATTAACTATAAAGTTATAGTGCAATCTATGAACCGCATAAAGTTCTGTCATACTTAAGTATCAAATATGGGTGCCATGCCATAAAATATTTTTAATACGACTGACTGTGATTTTAATAAAAACATTGTAAGTTACTAAGTATAACACTTTCATTGTACAGATCTACCTCAACCTCTGCTCTAAACTATAGGTAGCAATTAGGCTACATGAAATCTTAATTTGTATTTATTTTGTGTTTAAAATATATGTTTATATTTAAATTATTTAGGTCTAGTTCTACAATAAAAAATATATATGTAAAAAAACATATATAAAATATCATTAATTATATAAGAATATATTACGTGTTATATTCATAGACCCTTTAATTTTCACTCCAGCACAATGAACTTGAAGCAGATTTCTTGTTTCTGTATCATCACACCCTTAGTAAATCTGTCCATGACTTCAATCTGCTTCATGACTTTGTGTGGTCCTAAAACTGAGATATGTTTTCATTTCTAAATGCGTCACTTCCCAAAGCCACAAACATGCTACTGACATCTGGCTCAGTACTTACATACTCATATTTTCCACAAGCAGCATGCTATCTTAAATGGCTTCAAAGATCATCAAACATATGCAGAATAAAATGCCACATTGCCATCTGTTTCCAAACCTTTTGTTTAAAGTTTTGGCTCATTATTACTGTGCGTTTATTTCTGCTAGTTCACTTTTTGTTTTAAATACCCTTCATTGCAGAGGACAGCTTACTGCATCACTCCAGAACATGAATATCACATGGTGACGGAGGGTAATGTCAGGCAGTTCACGGTAAGACAATGCAAAAGCTACCATTACAACTACAGTTTATGTATATATTTATTTGAAGATAATTTCATGAAACTTCCTCACAGTTTTTCTGTTGTACATTTGGTCTTGTGTTTTCCAGCTCAGACATTGGTTATCCATCTGATGAAGGGGTCAAGTGGGAGTGTCCTCTCAAATGCTACTTGAATGCTGGAGAAGTTATGGTGTGTGAGAAAGAAAAAGGTTTCTGCAAAGGTCTCTTACCATTTGAAAAGTGTCCCCTGAGAAAAGGACAGAATGAAGCAATGGCTTTGTATGTTTCCCAACCACACACTATACTATCTAATCTACTCCATTCGTGTTCAGTGGTTGACTAGACTTTTTTATATTGTAGGGCAAAATAAATGTTGCACCAGTACTTCTTTTTTAAATTATACCTTTAGGTTTTTGTTCGAACTCCCAAAAGACCTTAAAATACTTTAATTTAGAGGTAAAAGCAGGTATTTTCCACTTTTTCCAGGTATTTTCCAGGTTTTTCTTTTTATAGATTTTTGTCCTGGTTTTAGTTGTGATGGTTACATGTCATTGTTTGTGAAAATGTAAACGCTCTATATATACAGAAAAACAAGCTATATTATCCTGTATGGCTGGGAAGTTGCGTGTGTGTATGTGTATGTGGGTGTTACGGGTTATCTAAAACCCTATTTCATAATGCTGGTTGCAGAGGTTTAGATAACACAGTGAGAAATGGAAACCCCCTTGATATTCCAGGAAATCTTTCATGCCATATAACAGGTTTGGAGCGTTTTGAGTCATTGCTACAGTATATGTTCGGGCGCAGCTGTGAGTTTCTCACATTT
The DNA here is from genome assembly GCF_018831695.1 of Puntigrus tetrazona. NCBI lineage: Eukaryota > Metazoa > Chordata > Actinopteri > Cypriniformes > Cyprinidae > Puntigrus > Puntigrus tetrazona. The sequence continues at coordinate 20,420,875 of NC_056705.1, read as the reverse complement.
TACCTTGTTTCCCAAGAATGGTTTGGTTTAGCAACAGCTGGCTTACATCAAGGGTCCACCAAGCATTTTTTAAGCACATCTTTTCCCTTTTTGACACACTTCACAAAGCAGACATACATTGTGTCAGTGCCTTATCTAGCCATAAACCTACCATCATTAAGTAACTTATCCTCGTGAAGAGAGTAACTAAAGCATCTCGGTGAAAGAGTTTCAGTTAACTCCATGCCAAGGGAGATTTACCGTCATAGCTTTCAAAAGCTTAAAAGCTTTTCTTTTGTTATTGTTCAATATTAAGGAAAAGGGATATTTAGTTTTTTGAGTCAATGGATCAACATTTTAGGTTTTACTTATGGCCTTGGAAAAGAGCAACAATTATCGTTATGACAAATTTGCTTTCTTGCACAAGACTTTTTTGTCCTTCTAAGACAATGATCTTTGGTCCCACTTTATATAAGGATATAAGGACGTTTACTACTATGTACTTACATTTGAATTAATAATTTGGTACAATGCACTTATTGTATACATACATGTTTATATCAAAATATCTATATGTAATTACATCTGTAATACATTTTTGTACTTACATTTATAATTACATTATTGACCCATTCATTACGCCTTAACCCACCCTTAAACCTATACCCGTATCACCAAACCTGTCCCTGTCCTTACCCGCATCCCACCTCAGTAGCAGCAAAAGTGTTTTGCAATCCAGTGTGAACACAATAAGTACATTGAACTTATTTTGTGGTGTGAGAACATGGTATTCATGGCCACCTGACCTAAAGTGTGACCAGATTTTCTTACAAATTCAAAAGCATCAGATCAAAGGCATAGAACATTATAATTTAAACTCAAGAAAGTCCAGCTAACCTTGTAAAACAGCAATGTTCAAATACATTAGGTAGGAGTTCAGCTTATTTAGTTTGAATACTTTTTGACATGACATGAAACTATTTACACTGTACACTGACAATACAATCAACTCTTGTGGTACAATCCCATTTTCATGTGGTCCATTTGAGCATTTCACGCCTTGTATGGAGTGTGTGTGTTTGTGTGTGTGTGAGTACATATAACAGATTAGGTCTCTTAGGTTTTCAAACTAGTCAAGATCAATCTATGTGGTTATCTCAAGATGACGCATATATTTTGTGGTTCGCTGTGGCTTTTTCGCTTGAAGGAAATGTTAAAATCAGCTCCCGTTATGTTGGTTCGTGTTTTATTTATTTGTGTAGAAACATTTGAAATAAAAAAAAATGGCAGAAAACATCATCACTGGCAACATGTGTGGATTGCGACATATAAAGAGATACAAATATATTCTTTTGTTATATATCTAATATTGTATGTATCAGATTCTTTATAAAACGTGAATGTAAAACATTTTAAGCAAAGTGTCTACTGTTATATCATTCTTTGTGATGTCGGTAAAGATATATTCAGAAATGTATTATTCCGTGTAACCGGGGGTGACGTAACCAAATGAATGTAAACGGAGCAGCTCTGGCATTTCTGAGTGATGCTTAAAGAATAATGTGTACAACTACAAAATTGTCCTTTTGATTGTAAGTGACAAATATATATGAAAAAAGTTTAAATATGCACACTATAACAATAAAGTCCTTTCCAGTACACACAGATAGAAATCAGTGTTTTGTCTGTTCTTAATAGAGAGGTTTTGTTTTTACCACACAAACGTGACAGTGCTCGTCATTTTGACCCTTGGTCATATTGATAATTAGACTACAAAAGTGTGTTCTGCTGAGCACAGGCTGACAGTGCTGTTTTTGTCTCTCTCAATAGCATTCTGCTTTTTGTGTGTTCTGTTTATCCGTCTCTTTGCCTGATGGACACAGAGCCTTAGCTACACTGACGCCGAGCATGTCCCCTCTCTGTCACACAGCACAGTAATTCATAAGCTGGAAGATTCTCCTCTTCTCTCTTTCAGTACACTCTATGAAAGTTAGGGCTTAATGGGTTGACCGATTCATTGTGGGACTCATAATGTTCACTGAACGGTGTAAAAGAGTCTGTGAACTGTTTTGAATATTTACAGTACGGATACTAAACCATTTTTAGAAATTTATCTTGATTTTTTTTTTATCTGACAATGTGTTAATCCTTTAGCATATATGCTAATTTAAATATTAAATATGTCAATAGATATATACATCATTTCGTAGAAAAGTTAAAACATGAGTATCAAATATGATACACCAGGCTTCTAAGGAATGTTTATCACATCATTATATTGCATGCATTACATGTTGTAACTAAAATATCATCTTATAATATCAGACATATGATAGGGAAGTATAGATTAACAAGTGATATTTATCATAAGCTAACAGAACTTCATCTTTTTAACAATTTCAATATCAGCAACTGCACCAAACTGTATTTTTAACCTAAAAGAAAAGAAAACAAACCAAATGTTTTAATTCATTTCTTTTCTATTTCACTATGCCAAATCGGGCATACAGTTATGTTAGGCAGGTTTAGGAAGTTTCTAGAATGACTGAAGGGATTCAATTCTCTCTCTTGTCTCTGACTCTCAGGCACACAATATGTAATCTTACAGGACAAATTAAACCATGTACCCTTGACCTGGCATCGAGAAATTAAAAGGTTTTAATGATTTGCTTGTAAAGAAAAATAGCTGAAAGACAAAAAATAAGGGAATGACGCCAATTAGTCTGAAAGACAGACAGACATGCACAGGAGACAGCAGGAATTAAGTGCCTGAAAGGAGATTAGAGGCTTTATTCTGCTTCAGTTTGTCTAATCTTGAGAGAGAAAATAATGAATGAAGGAGAGAAAATGACAAGCCTCTGCAACTGAGAGATGGACGCAGACTGGAAGAGACAGGAAAAACATAAAAAAGCTTAAAGAACAAACTAATAGCTGAGTGCATTCAGCAAAAACTCTCGAATCAAACCATAAACTCCCTTGAAGTGCCACATTTCGGGAAGCCTGGAGGTTAAAGGTCTCTCCACCTCTCAAATGTGTCCTTAACAAGCAAAGCTAATGGGTCACCAAAGCTTTAACTCTCCCCTGCAGTTTCCCCTGTATGTGTAAATAAGGTGCTGAGAGTTGATTCTGACAGATTACTGTATAATTGCTTTTCAGGACTGAGATTTTCAAAAACGCATTAGACAAGACTGATACTAATTTGTAATGAACAGAGACTGCATGAGTCAGTGGAGCAATAATATTGAAAATGTATGTGGTAATTGCAAAAAAAAAAGAAAAAAAAGTTTGTCTTTAATATTTTAAAAACACAAAAAAAGAGAGAAATCAGACCTTCTTGCATAAAATTTTTTGCATAAAAATCTAAATTACATTTTTATTCCTGATAGATGGAATAATGTTTTTCTTGTGATTTCAGTATTATCTTAGGTTATTCAAGAGTATGCTGAGGGTTAAAGGAAATATGAACAGTCAGCAGTGCAGTTTACAAATTTCTATTAATTATAATAAAGAAATTAGACAGCAACTTAATTAGCTGAGACTAGATCTTTAGGATGTCTAGTGTAGTGTTTCCCAGGGTAAGAATATATAAACTTAGGATAAGTTATATGAATTCAGCTGCAGGATATCTTGCATTTTATTTTATTTGTGGTTCGCCCATCCTCCTAAACTCAGTTATTCCGGTCTGTGTATCCTTCGTTGATGATAGAGAGAGATGACCTGTTCTGAATTTCCGTACTCTGTTCTCCCAGTGCTCCTGATGCAGGAAGATATTCTGCTCTGATAACGCTTTCTCCCTGCCTCTTTCCTTCTGCTTATGTCTTTCGCTCTCTCTTCTTCCCCCACTCTTATTCATCTTATCTGCTGTGGTCTGCCCTGTGTTCTTGCTTAATGCACCAAAAAGGTCAAAACCACAAACTTTCATCAAATTTGCTTAGCCAATAAAAGTCAAGCCGGCTCTCCACAGACAACGAGCTAATTGCAGACTCTCTGCAGCTGTAATGCAATTAAAGAGTTTTTTTGGTTCTCTTCGTATTAAGGGCCTTGTTCTCTCCTTGTAATCCAATCACTGAAGATTAATCCATGTGACCCCTCTGATAAAATCTATACTTTCTGTCGACAGCCAGAGAAGACCAAAATCCAACAAATGAGACGGAGAGTGTGTTGTTGATTAATTCAACATTTAGCAAAAGCCGAAATGAAAAACTTACTGACAACAACAAACATTCCTATCATTATTTTTAATTACACAGACCGCAGTACACCACAAAATACGTAAAGTAATTTTCAATTTAAGCGCGACTAACGAATGATGACCTTAACGTGCAGCACTTATAATCCATCTCAGCATTTCCTTGGAATAAGTAAATAATATAGCATGAGTGTGAGCATCTGACACTACAAGAAAATGTAAAAGAGGTTTCATTTAAAATTAAAATAACATGTTATATGATAATCCAGGTGCAATGTACTGATAAGTGCATGGTATGTTTTCTGCAGGTTCGGCTGAACTTGGTATTAGATTTCTGAATAACAGTGTTGCGCAGTACGTTTCCATTACGGTTTTTACTTTGGAATAACATCTGCCAGTGCTATGGCTTTTCACTACATCTCTAACTGTAAGAAAACAGGGTCACTGCAGGGCATTTCCTCCCTTAACAGGGACTATTTGGGGTGTAACAGAGGAAGCCAGGAATCAATGGTCTTCTTCAGTAGAGTAAATACTCCCAGTGGTTATTTTTGTTAGGCTGTGCCAGAGGGTAAAAGTATGGACTACGTAGTCCAGCGAGGGTGGATCAGTCGGTTACCTTTGCAATGTTGATTGCAGATAACTGATTCTGGCAAACGTGAGGGATATGGAATTTTGTTTTCCGGTAGATGCTAATATTCCATTTAGTTTCCAGTGCAGTGGGCCAAATATGTTGCATGTCTAGCAGGACTGCAGCTCCCAGATAAGCCTTGTTGTTTTCTGGAGAAATTCAAAACAATAGATGCACTATTACTTTTCCCCCGAAGCCTGCATAAACAAGAAAAAACTATAAATATGTATGATGTAACTTACAATTTGAATCTTATATATTTTGGAAACGGGATATGTACAAAAACATACAACTATAAGCACTGAAGATAACTACCCTTTATGCACCAAGGGTTGATTTTCATCAAGTGATTAATTCTAATTGTCATTAGAATAATGAAATACTAAATTAGTCATTATTTTATTGTAGCAGAATTTGATTATTATTCATTAAAAAAAAAAAAAAATTTTGTAGTCATGCTGTAAATTTGTGTTTAAACTTTATAAAATTGTGCTCGTTTAGAATATATAAAATGCCAGCCATGAAATTAGCTTCTGTATTCCTCAGGCTTCAATTAATATTGCATGGTTCACTTCAGTGATTCAGATATTCTTGACAGCCTTAGCATTGTATGTTATCTGATTGTTGAAAATGAGCATCTAATGCAGGGCTGATGGGTTTCAGTCGGCCAGAAGAAAACACTCTGACTGGATCAGCGCATGCTGTGGCCGCTGCACACTGAGGAATTTACAGTAATAGCGACTGCGGCCACTGAGGGTGCTTTTAATTACCCACCATTCCTTTCTGCCATGATTCTGTTCCGCTCTCTTGAGCAAAGATTGGTGGTGATGTTCAACTATGTTTCCTGTTTACTCCCTCAAACACCAAAACTTTTGTGACTTCAGACAGCCATCCCTGGCACAAAGTTCTTAAACTTCCTCCTGCGGACCATGCACAGCTCGTCCATTGATGGCCTGGTGTATACAAAACAAGCAGTAGATAGTTGTTTGAGGCACTTAAAGGGATAGTTCACCCAAAAATGAAAATTTGATGTTCATCTGCTTACCCCCAGGGCATCCAAGATACAGGTGACTTTGTTTCATCAGCAGAAAACAAAGTGTTTTAACTCAAACCGTTGCAGTCTGCCAGTCATATCATGGCAGTAAATGGGACTCGTGGGTTTAAGAGTCAAAAAAACATACACAAACAAAGCCAAGTGAAACCCTGCGGCTCTTCATGATACACTGAGCGCCCGCTGTTGTAAACAAGCTTAGTACCATTGGAAATAGTGGTGGTAAAAAATGAATTAAATACTGTTCAGTTTTTTACAAAGACAGATTTTTTCATGTCTTAAGACCTCGATGTATTGTCACGTTTTTTAAAATATTTTTTTTTATACGCACTGTTGCACTGTTAAAGAGTTGGATCGTGCTAAACATGGCTGAAGTAAACACATGCCAAATACACTCCTTCCGAATTCATGCTCTTTATGACATCACAAAAGGTGGAATTCCTTGTATGGGCATTTCTCCCGGAATCGCGCACCCATACATATCAACCCAGGATGCATTTCCAAATAACATTCATTAAACTCTATTAGTAAAGACAGACTTTATTACCATAACTGCTTTTGGGAAACACACCCCAGAGCTTTGGTGAAAGCACACCCATCAACGTGTTTCATTCGACAGCAATGCACAGGACTTTCTTGAGAAGAATGTCTCCCAAAGTCGTGTTTTGGTTGTAAGGGAAAGATAACCATGTCCAAAAGAACTCAGCATTAAGTGAACTGTGGATGTATTTTGTTTTTAGGGAAGCATCTGAGTTTCAAGCGTGTTTATAAAAAAGGTCCAGTTTGACCCTATGTTTGTACATCGTTTGACATTAAGAGATGGAGCAATCCCATCCAGGTCATTCAGAATCACAGGCTGTAAGTAAAACTGCATCAAATTTCTGTGTTCGGCACTCAAGTATACGTCACTCTTTAGCTCCGCCCACGGCGTGCCTCCAGGAGCTTGGCTTTTCAAAGAGAATAATATTATGATAAAACTAAAGACTCTGTGAAGATCTGAAGGATGCAAACTGCGCAATACTGCTATATAGATATATTTTTTCAGTGGTTTTAGTACATGATGCATTTTTTTATTTTAAATAGGAAAAATATAAAAAATCATTGGTCATTTGTAAGCTTGATGCTACGGTCTAACCAGATTCAATGTTCTATGCTAAGCTACAGCTAAAAATGCTACCGCCAGAATGGGAGATCTGCTGAATAGATTCAAAATCAGTACAACTCAACTTAAGTTTAACTCTAAGGGGGTTGCTTATTTTTCTTTTTAAAAAAGTGACATGTCAGCCTGTCCCACCTACAGTTTCATGACTGAGCTACATATTTAAAACACAACTAACTAACTAAAGGTATAGTTCTCCCAAAAATGTAAGTTCTTTCATTAATTAATCACCCTGATGTTGTTGCACACCCATAAGACCTTCGTTCATCTTCAGAACACAATGTATGCAAAATACATTCATTTTAACAAATGTATATAATAATTTTTTACATTTTTTTTTTATTAAAATACAGTCGCGAATTTGAAAATGGGTTCTCACAAAATGTAAACATCTGCTGAAAGGAAGCAGGGTAATACAGGGATATTACTCTCTCTTTACTGGATGCAATCATTGGTTCCTGGAGAGTGTAGGAGAGCACAGCAGAGGCAGAGATTACGCAAGTTAAAAGCAGAGACAGAAGACTTTTCACAACAAAGATGTAAGCTCTGACTGATAACATCAAAAACCCTGTATTGCTGTGGGAATTTTCCTATCTCAAGGACTCCCTGGTGTGTAAGTAATTGGCAGTTGTAAACTGGTAGAAAAAAAAGGATCAAATTCAGAAATAATAGAGAGAGACAGGCAGAAACAGAGACAGAGAATTGTCATATCTTGATGTTCAAAAGTGAGGCACCCATGTATGTTCATACACACACAGGCCTAAATGAAGTTGTGAACATTGAGGTGGGTGTTTTTGTTACATGGTTAATGGAGAAGCACACTCAATCAAACTTGTTTTTCTGCCCTAATAAAACACGACAGCACAGAAGCACACTTGTCATCAAATAGACTCCCACTGAGGCTTAAAAAGGAGACATGAAGAGAGACTGGCACTGAGTACAGACTTTGTGGACTAAACCAAAATCTACAACTAATTGGACTCTCATAACATTGGACTAAAAATAACATTCTAGGAGCAATGGTGCATTCAGTTAGTTATTTGGAGGAAAGATGTTTAAACATTTATCTAGTTGTCATATTGTGGCTACCACAAACCACAGTTACCACAGTAAAAAAAAACACCTTAACTTACAGTTAAACGCAATAAACAATGGAAAATGATGCACCGTCACAGTGCATAAGGGTATCCAAATATGACATAGTAAAGCCATGAGTTATAGTCTTTAAAAAAAAACAAAAGATTGCAATCGTCTGTCCGAGAATGCCTGGATATAAATCACTTTAATACATTCAATCCATATAATCTGGTTCCAAATGAAATTTTGAGTCTCCAGCTAAAGGAAATACACAGTGGCACTCATAAGAACTTCATCTTAGGGGTGTACAAAAACAAACTTTCTATTTGATCAGTCTTCCCTAATTACTTCAGAAGTAAAATGGTGTATTAAATTATCTTTAATGCAAAATATTAAACTTCTACGCATGGGATTGATGAATGATCTTTACTACTTTCTTCCCATATTTCATTAAAAGAAGGGTCCAAGGTGAACTCAAACACACAGGACTTAAATATACAACGCAAATACTTAATAAATGAGACACAGCTGAAGACGCTAAGACAGTTAACTAAAGTAGGTCACACAGAGCACATGGCACATGACAAAAACAACAACAAAAAGGAGTCCACGTGTGACAGGTCCAAATTTAACACTCTCCACATGGCCAAATAAAGAAAAAAGTGTCTTGGTCAAATAAATAAAGCTCATCTGGCCAGTAACTTCATCAGAAATTGCTAAATAGTATGCAGCAACGTGATACATGTTTTAAAATAAACTACAAGAAAAATACTCTGATGATTTCTTAAGCGGTATGTGCGATTCATATATAAAACTTAATGTCATGTCTTCTAACAAAATCCACTTTCTGGGACCACAAGCAGCAGCTCTGTCCACAGCTTACTCAAAACCATTTAATGCCAATATTTTGTTGTAGCTGATTAAAATGCTTTTCAATATCCATGTGCCACATTGTATAATGCATTGGTTCACAGCCTTTTTGAGTTGAGGGCTTGATTTCAACAGCACAAAAATCGAAGTATTTAAGTATTTCTGTAGTACTTATGACTTATGCCAGTGCTGTTTTCTTTTTCAGTAACAGAAAAAGGGATTCTTAGATAATCATTTAGCTTCAATTCATTTTGTGATCCCATAATGCAAAATTGTGACTGAGGTATGTTATTAAAAACAACTTACTGAGGGGGAAAAATGCAAGTTCAGTTTACAGTTTACTTATTTTTTTATATCTAAGTAAATTAATATTATCCTGTGGCCACTTGAAAGTTTGCTGAGGCCCTCTGTTAAGATCCACTGACACTGATAGTTTAGCAGACTGATTTTAGCGGTATGCTAAATTACTAGGCTAACTGCAAAATGAAAACACAAGAAGAGAAACATTTAATATTTAATTTATAGCTTAAATTACACAAAATATTCTACAAATCATGAATTGATTAATAAATCAGAAAGCCTTTTTTAAAGCTTTTTCATGAAGACGTTGCGGTAGTTACGACTGTCCAAAGGCAACAATCACACATTCCTATCAGCTGTTTAGTCTGATAACATGTTCTATCTCGGTCTGTTCAGTGGGAGTTATTTTGATATTGCTTCAAAACTGCCTCACAAATGCAGAAGGAAATCCGCCAGGTCAGAGCACTGGGAAAGTGCGACGTCAACTCGTTCTTACACCAGACCAGTGTTTGGCATAGAAGCACGCTTGCTGTTTGCCAGTGAATGACAGCAACTACAGTAACTGCACAGGTTTGTTTTAAAACTACATAGCATGCATGCTTCCGGGACCGACACACTCCCTATTCGTCACATATTGCCACTTGGTCAAGGACCTTTTAGCGTCACTTTTTGATGCACAGGGTAAGAAACACTTATACTACTGGGAATAATACTGGGAATTTTATCGTCATGATTAAATTAAAATATATATATATATATATATATATATATATATATATATATATATATATATATATATATATATATATATATATATGTCATATGCATATGTGTTGGGGGGTATTTTTTCATTATACACAGCCACAACGGTTTTATTTATATTACATTATTTACATATTTATGAGCACGTAACCCAAACCTTGCCCCTAAACCTACCATTGGTTAACAAAACACAAGTTATCAAAAGCAGATACAACTATCACCATTATTTATTCAAAAAGGATTAATATTCCAAATCTTCCGAATCAAAAGGATTGATTTGTGAGAAGAACAGACGAAGCCTTACGTCAGCCTTGGTTGTGAAATACGATTGGCCCTTGTATGGCCCTTGTATGGCTTGTGTATTTTTTGGAAGGAGATATGAGCGGGGATCATTTTCAGCAGTTAAAACCGCGAGTTCTACTCTCTTCTTTGCATAAAGACATTGCAGCGCTTCAGAAGGACTTGGAATGAAACACGACAACGTAATGCTTTAACGCTGTTTAATATTGTCAGTTTTTATAATAAATACCCGTGACCACACTATATGCCTGTGTTTGTTTTATATTGGTCAGAAATGGCTAGGTTTAGGGTAAAAGTAGGGTTAGGTGATCCAATAAAAGTATAAAATGAATATCAATATTTTTTTTTCCCTTTTTTTTTTACAAATGCATGCAGATCATTAAATTAAGACAAACAATTGAAAACAACGGATGACCTTCACGTGGAAAAATTCCACTAAAGGGGTTCCTAGCGCGTCAAAAAGTGAAGAAAAATCGTTCAGACCAAGCGGCAGTATGTGGGAGTGGGAACGAGTTGCCGGGACAGATGTTCAGTGTTTTGTCTGCTGAGGGCCTGTTGACACATCTGAAGTGTTAAGGACGTGTCATCACTGTGTGTTGCTACCCCAAGTTGTATTACAGATGGAAAGAGTGGGGACAAAATTGGCTTCGAAATGTTTTTTGATCAACATTGTATGTCATTGACTTTCAGAACTTGTACTGAGGTGGAACTCGAGAGGAAATGAGATATAAACAGTATTTTTCCCAAGGTTATTGTGGGCAATTTCCATCAGTCACGACACGTGTATCTCACGTAAATGAGTACACACTATTAAGAAACAAAAATGGGTTAAAGTTCATTTGGTCAAGAACGTTTATGAAATGTCAATTTATCTATTAACAACACACTTTCCAAAATTAACAAACACTGTTACCATCTTGCAGTTTAGTCTCAATGCAAGTCAATAGATCACAGTGCAAGTCAAGCTCACTGGAAGTGAATTAAACTAAACACATAACATCCATTGTACTTGTAAGATACTCTTTCCATCGTAATATTTTAAGAAGAGACAAACACTGTTTCAAGGTAGAACTTACAGACTTATGTTCTTGTTCCAAACCTGAGACGCATTTGACTCAGGAAGCCCCCAGGAGCCAAAACAAACAGCGAGACTGACAGCACGCAGGGTGTTCCCCAAATAACAGAGGTCTCCTCCAAAACCTGTGTGAATGTGCTTCAGAATCGATTTGTCTATACACTCAAAATCTAAAAAGTTAGAAATCTGTAAATTCTTATTAAATGTGAAAACTAAAATGAAAATAGGCCAAGCATGTTACCATCTCCTCAGATTTGAAAGGTTGTGTAATGTAACTGTCTCCTGTAACTGTCCAGCTTTGGTTATGCATTTAGACATAACAGCAAAGAGGCTTTCAAAGTAAACTAATTATAGCACAGAGTAAACTGTACGGTAGTAATTATAGATTTGCTGATTTCCAGATTAAGCGATGGGAAATGAGTGCTTTCTGAAAGAGGCAATTCAATGGTTCATTTGGGGGCACTTCATTTTGTTAATTTAACTAGTTCACTTATACATACGAAACCGATTTTCAACTAACATATTCACTTGCTACGTTCTTGCTCACGGGATCAAATTTAAAGCAATATTTTATTGTTTTTAAGATGTGTTTTCTACGTAGACTTAATAAACCATCAAAAGGTCTGTAAGTCTATAAGTCAAGTTAATACTATGCACTCAAATGCTCATGTTTGATTGCACAAAAAAAGAAACGGAGAACATTTCATTCTGTATACACGCTGATCTTTCCATCTCACCTCTTTTATTTCTTCTCAGAACCAGTTTCCTTTGAGACACTTGAAAGATGGTGGGAATGTATTTACCAAGTCCACCACTAGCATCAGAGGAACAATCAATTTAAAATGATGGGCTTTTCTTAAGAGATTTGAACAAAGCGGTATGGCAATCACTTCTGTTATCAGACATTATATAATCGTCTTCAAACATCAGCAAATGTGATGCGACATCACAGGGATTATTTCCCCATGTGAAAAATCAATGGACATTAAAGGAAAACAAACAGAGAACTGGCTGGAGTCTGGATGTCAGGGACCACAGTGGCGGGTGGACTGGTTCAGATGATATCTTCACCCCTTCAGGCTTAGAGGGACAAACAGAGACACAAAACGGAAAGCAAAGAAAATATATTTTCTGTGCTTATGTAATTCTGAAGTAATTCATTGCATTTCTTCTCACTCTACATGCCGCACCTGCACATGTTTTTGGTTTTTTTTGTCTTTGTCCACTCATATCTATGTTCCTTGGTTTTGTTTAGACCACAAGATAAGGAAGTTATCCTGTCGGTACCACAGAGTAGAGCATCTCTTTGGTCCCTTTTACACCTGGTATGAACACTTCACTTGAGCGAGCACTGCAGCTTCAGATGTATAATGTAGCATTGTGAGGAAACTTAAAAATTAGACTCATCATGTGTTTTACATCTACTCATCTTCGAAGCATCCTAGGAGTATATGACTTACTTCTTTCAGACAAATCCAATCAGAAGTATATTAATAATTGTCCTGGCATTCTCTATCATTGCAGTGGGTGGGTGGTTCACAGTCCAAAACATGTTATATAAAGTGCGCGCAAATGCAAAAAACATCCCTCGCATGGTCCCAAATTCACATGCATAACAAATCCATGCATTTTTGTAAGGTAAACATCCATATCCATTCAAAGGTTTTGTTGTTGTTGTTTACAGTATAATATCCCCATCACTATACTGGTGCCTTATAGGGCCCACACAGAGCATAGGGTGAGCACCCCCTGCTGGCCTCACTAACAATTTTTTCCAGGAGGTCTCCCATCCAGATCCTTACCAGACTCATCCCTGCTTACAGTAGCTTCAGTGGGTAACCAGCCTTGGGCTGAAGGGCGACAGGACATCTTACATAATCTACAAATAGGTAAGACAAATAGGGGAAAGTGTTAGAAAAGTTTATTCCGTTTGAAATATGATTCAAGTGGCAAAAATACATGGGTTTGTTACAGGAGACGTTTATTCAGCCCCCAGAGCTGTTTAAAAGATGTTTTTTTATGGATGCTCATACTTTATTTAACATCTTCCAGAGTGTATACAGCAAACACCTGCTTACACCGATGGAACGGCTTGGAGGGGTCTGGGCGGTTTTTAACTCTGATTGACTTTGTCTGAAAGAGGAAAGTCACATACACCTAGAATGCTTTGAAGATAAGTAAAACACAGCGGCCTTATTTTTATTATTATGTTTGGCTGAACTAACCCTTTAAGCACAAAATTAATTTTCACAATGTAGTAGAGAAATATAGTAGGTTTCAAAGGGCTTTACACAATCCCATATGAGGAAAAAGTGTCTTATTCTTCTTTTTAGAAAATGGCAGATCATTTTACTAGATAAGACCCTTGTACCTCAGTTGTGACTGCGTCGAGCTCTTTGACCCTGTTGGGTCCCACTGAAGTCTACTATATACAATCCTGGAAAGTTTTTTTCAAAAATTTTAATTTCCTTAATGTCTTGGATGACATGCTTCTTTAAAATTTTGTGCACATCCTGCCATTCAATATTCCCTACATTATTCCATTAACATCCACCTTTTTCTTATAGTAAGCTGTGTTTTGAATTTTGAGAAGCACTTCCAGTTTGGGGAAATTACACACAATTGTGCTTCAAATAATCCTAATCTGTACATTGTCCTTCTTCTTCTGTTACAACAATTCAGGAAAAAACTGTACACTCGAATTCACATAATACTTTGTAAAATATTAAGATATCTTTTCAGAATTTTCAAGCTGCTTCTGTCTTATTTAAATATACAATATAACCCATGAATAGTGGGAGACTGGGGACAGATGCAACACTTTTTATAATTCCTTTAGTTTTATTTTATTTATTTTTTTTTTAGGAAAGACAAAATTTGAATACATTAAACACACATCTGTCAGATACCTACCCACATCGCTGTAACATGCATACATATGATAATATATGTACAATTTAAGCTTGAACAGACAAATGTCAAATTTAATAATTAAAAAAAACATTATATAACATCATATTGCAATTTCTTTATTTTATTTGCGAACATACAACATTTAAATTGTAAAATTAGTTAAATTGGCCGTATAAAGACAAAGACTAGTAAAAAAAAACATGTGACAACCACGTTTTGGATAAATAACTTTGACACTTGCTATGCCTATTAGAAGCTAAAAAAAAACCCACTGATTTAAATTAAATGAATGAATAATGCTTCACAAAAAAAAACGTTTAGACATTAGGAGAAATATCCTAAAAAATACTTTTTTATCACACAATTATTATATTTTTTCCCTAAGGGAATGGTCAGATATTGCTGATTTCTTTCAGATTGGTGGAGGGTCTAACTGAGCATGTGCAGTATGATATGTCATCACTGTAGCTCACTCCTAATTGGAGGAACAAGTCATGCTGCAACAGTCCCCAGTCTCCCTTAATTACAGTCTCTCCCTTTCCTCCCCAAATCCTCCCACTTCCCAGTTTGGTTTAAACACAGATGCACTGAAATGTAATTGTTTCCCCTTTTCATTTCTAACATTAACATTGTTTACTGTAATTTTCCTAAAGCAGCTAAATAGCCTACACGCTATATAAAATGACAAAAAACAAAATATAATCACTCAGTGTTTAAATGAAGGCAAGGTGTGTTCGACAATAGACGCAGTGACATTAGTAACACATTTAACACATGCATGCTTGTACGCTTTTATTCATGGTTGAAGGCTGCGATAAGAAGGATAACCTCGTTGTACACGGAAAATGCTTTATTATTGCATTTACTGAGAGAATACAAGGCTTATTCTCTTATTGGCAAAGCACCAAGGGGCACAGGCGAAATGTAGCTGAGTGAACGAGCAAACAAATGTGGACACTAGAGCGCGGCGGGTGCCATCTTCCGGTGGGACGCGATTTTATTTGACACATCGGTTGTGTTTTATCATGAGTGTACTCGATAATCCCCGCTATAGTTTTGTAGACCACATTACATGGATATCCTCTCAAATAGCGCACTATACTATGTGGAACTACTTCAGTATGTGTAGGTCATTACAATATAATTAAAATAATTGCTTTAATATAATAACCTAATAATAATAATAATAATAATAATAAAAATAATACAAAATTAATAATACGCTTTAAAAAAAAAATCTGCTGGTAATATTATGATGTTTGCGCTTAGATTAAAATCAAGGACGGTTTCGGTGGGATTTTTTCTTCATGCGTGGATCAACCGAGACTGATCATATTACCAACTGTAAACACGACCTTTGTGTCAGCACTCTTCTTTCTTTTCTCGAAAGTATTGTTTAAAAAGTAATATTACCCAGAATTTGTAAAGTAAACAAACAGCCGCTTTACAAACACAACACGTGACGCATGTTAGCCTCCGAGCTAGCCAAATCCTCTTTAGTCCTCCATTAGAAGTACGTTTTTATTCCTGGACGGTTATTAAAGACACTATTTAGGCTGTTATTAGACAGTGCTGCTCTGTAAGTAAGTCTGCTTGCAGGGGAACTTTAGCTGACAGATTAATTTCGGTTTTATTTCGTTCTCAGTAAGAGAAAAAAGTAAAAATCACCGTTTAGGAGCGAATCAATAGGGCTGCAAATGTCATCAATGTTTAAAACCTGTGTGTGACTTGAAAAGAAAGCTTGTTAGTTTGAACTGCAAGGCACTCACTTGTTTTTCTCGCTTTTGCAGGAGAGCAGATCTGCGGCCTCACACATGTCCTTTCGGCCAGACAGTTGTTCTCCGCCAGATCAACAGGCTTCCTGGGATTCTGCACTTAATAAAATCAGCCTAAAAAAACAAACAAAAAGCTATTAAATTAGGTACAGTAGGATAAAGAATTTTAGATTATGTTTCTATAGGAAATGATAAGAAACACGATTTCATCTATCGTAATGCATTTAGGAGCGTTTTTTTTATGTTTATTAGAAGAACATTAGCGACATCTACAGTGCAATAGTTTAAATTGCACTTTAATTAATCAGAATTGATATGAATATAATACATAGTAATAACATGCATGTATTATAAACATTGTCTCTCTTCTCACATATCTCAATATATATATATGTGTGTGTGTGTGTGTGTGTGTATATATATATATATATATATATGTGATTATATGTGATTTTATTAAGTGCAGAATCACAGGAAGTACAGAGGGTTCCAGACTGTAGACTGAGTGTAGCCTGTTGATCTGGCATATATATATATATATATATATATATATATATATATATATATATATATATATATATATATATATATATATATATATATATATATGTGTGTGTGTGTGTGTGTGTGTGTTTGTGTATTCACTTCATATGCTAGAGTGAGATCCTTGCATTACTGAAGACTGTGAGAATGAAAATAACACATTTTAACAGTGAAGTAAAACAGTTTACATTAAAACAGTGATGCTGCACAAGTTTCAGCAGATGTGTTCAGGAAACAGAAGCCCTGAAGCATCATCATACCTCATTCAGCAGTTCTGTTTTCAGAGTTCTCTGATTCTTCTTATTGTAACATGTCTAAACTTGTGCAGCATGTTAGTTTTTCTTACAGTAATTTCTGTACAAACCCAATATTAAGTTCCAGTTTATACACAGAAGCAGAAACAAGGAGGGTTTGTTTTTTTCACCAGTTGTTTCACGTTATTATTGCATTTTATTTATTCGTTTGGTCTTGTAGAAAGAAACATGTGTTAGCTGTATGGCTCGAGGCAAAACATATGGTCTTCAATGAGAGCCGCATGAAAACCTCTGGCATAAGAGGGCATCAGAGACGCAACACATCATTTTGAAAATACTGTACTAACTATCAGGTGAATGTGTGAAAAGAAGAAGCATTAAAAGAAAGAAGCTCTATTAAAGTACATTCACATTATACCTAAATACATGTATGGCTTTTGTGCATGGCTTTTGTGTAAGCTTTGTACATAGATAATGCTTACAACAGATCTGTATTTTAATTCTTATAAATCAATAAGTATTCATTATTAACGACCATGAGCTTTTGTACAGTGAATGTTTATGGGTGTCTGACCCTGTTTTCACTTTCAAACTGGAGCAGGTGGGATTGAACACACGGGTGGTCAACAGCTTTAAGAACTGTGTGTAACATCTTTTGTGAAGTGTGTGTAGATTTTGAAAACCTAAATTTTAAATATACAAATTAAATGTTAAGGTTACAATTGTATCTGTCTGGGGGAAAAAAACAAACAGATTTTTAGTTGTGATTTTAGTTGTTTAAAAAAAATAACTTGAACGTAATTTTTTTGCTCTAACCAGAATTAAAAATAATTAGTTTACTCTCTCCACAGAAGAGACTTGGTGTTTTATATAGTACCTTAATTAAGTAGCACAACTGCAAAAAACATTGATGATAATAATAATAATAATAATTCATACATTGATTATAAACAAGTGTTTTTGAGAATCCAAGTAAACATAATTTCAATGATTTTTGAAGAATCATGCGACACTAAAGACTGAAGGGCTGCCGAATTGCAATGTGATATGTGAATAAAAGGCATTTAAAAACAGTAAACAGTTGTTCTAAAATGTTTTAAATTAATTATTGTACAAACAAAATGCAAACAGGTCCACAGCAATTTTAAAATGTTAGCATTTTTAAATATATCTTTGTTTTTTAACAAAAAAAATGCAGCCTTGGTGAACATAAGACACTTATTTCAAAAAAAGTTATCTACCTCAAGCTTTAAGGTAGTGCATCATTTAATTGTAAAATACACCTTCAAGTGTTTGAAGACTTTAAACACAAAAGAGTCTAAAGACATGTTATAGTCTCTTAAAAATGCAAATGCCTGTATTGCTTTGGGCAAGACGACAGAAGGACCTGGCCTTAGGCAGACAAAAATGGAAACCTTAATTACAGACTACTACAACCATCCCACATCTCTGAGGTCTTGTTGCATGCAGTTCCTTGAAAGGAAATGTTTAAACTGACAGACACCAACATCCTCGTGTTTCTTTTAAAGACAAGAATCGTGCAAGTAAAGACAATCACAAACTTACATTTGTAATGAGCAGATATGCTGCTACTGTTTAAAACAGGGTTTGGTGCGCCCTGGTTGGGTTAAAACTTCTGCTGTTACGTGAATGTGTATGACTGAGCTATTACCTATTAACTTGGAATAGACTGCCGTGTGTACACTCATGCCTTGCCAGGGTATTTACTGTTTCCTTTTGACATGCAGACAAAATCCAATGAATTGATGGTATGATATTATACTTCAACAGCCTTCATGCCGAGAATGTAAAAGGATTTGGGTTTTAACAGCTGAAGAGTGAAACAACCCATCACAAATTCAGTTTTTTTTCCCCAACCAGATTGTGACATTTTAAGCCGGGAAACATGAGTGAGAGCGAGACTCGCGGCTGAGAGAGCAGGGGAAACTGTGAGACAGGCCAAAGTGTCAGAGCCTCTCTATTTGTCCGAACAGGAGGAGGGACCGGGGGAAGAAGGTGGGGACTATGCTAATGGATTTGGGAGGAAGTGAGGGAAGACTAGAGGAATGTGTCGGAGCTTTCAGGGAGAGTTCAGCTGGGAACGTGCTATCTGCCAAAAGAAGAGAAAGAGTGAGACAGATACTCACTCTAAACGGATAAAAACATGCCCCATTTCACCGTGGTACCAGTGCAGGATAACTCTCCGTCTAACTATGACAGCCTGGAGGGAATAAACTGGGTGGATTACAGAGACACGGGACAGGGAGGATACCCTGGACATGGAGACACAGTTAGCTCAGATGGTAAGTTTCTTCTTTCAATTGTCACTTTGTGAAAACAGTCCCCAAGGTGCAAACTTGGGTTTAACTACCTGAGGAGCAGAGTTCGGAAGTTTGACTGAACCCTAATATTCTTGACAAACGTCCTCAAACCATCAGCAATGTGGTAACCATGGCAATTGTTCAGTCAGTAACATGACAAGACCCCCTGACTACTCACATCCCAGTTTCTGGGAAGCTTTAACATGTTGGCAAAGTTACATCTCTATAAAGTGACGTATATGTTTGATATAAGGGGAGGGATTAAAGAGCAACTCAAGCCGGGACTTTTGGCACAGTGCTGACATGCCAGACACCACTGTGGTGACAAAGGAAAACAATCAAGAGCCAAAGCAGAGGCGGGACCGGGGGGGTCTGCGATAATGGGACAGGCCTCAAGTATTCATGGATACAAAAGACGGAGCCCTCTCTTTGTGCCAAGACAGCAGCTGAGGGTTTAGCTGGCATTTCTTTCCTCCATCTTGTTCCTTTCTCTGGTGCTTTTTAAAAGAGAGAAATGAATGGTAAGATAGAGCCATGCGCGGCCCTAAGGCATGATTAAGAGTCCATCAGCATCTGTTCACTGCAGCTGTAACTGGCATATGGAGAGACCACCAGGTCTGTGGAGACACAGATGTCCTTTTTTGCCTTTGATCTGCACAACAAATACAGTATATACTTTTCAAATCATACATTTCCCACACAAGTTTTTAAATTGAAGTCTTTCAAATTTTCTCGATCGCCCTCTCTCTCTCATTCTCTTTGAGTATGGAAATTACATGCTGGAAAAACTAGATGGATGAAGAAGAGTGGTCTTATGCGGCGGGCGTACTGCTGGATCATTTAACTTCAGGAGGGGCGGAGCAGAAGGAGGGTGCTCACACTGCTAACTTTGTTTTTTAGTGTGACAGCTCAGCAACGTTTAGAGCCGGACGGCACACTGAGGTCATTGTGTTGAAACAGGCTTGTAATGGAAAAGCATCAGCTCTCAGTCAAACCCATGAAGCACGTCATGCCTTACTTCCACATTACTTACAAGAAACTCGATGAAGAAAGGGAGGAAAATAGATAAAGAGAGTCCTATTTCTGCAGATAGGAAAGTAATAAAGTCCTAAAAGCTGTCATTAGCTTCAGCAGATAAAGAGAGACGATTTGATTGTAACTATCCAAGCTGGTTTTCTTTGAGAAACTATTTTTTAACACAGTTGGAACAGGTTTTAATAGATTTATGAGTGGGTTTAACACAAACTCAGTTGGTGTGTTCTTTATTTGATGAGCAGGGAGGTGGTCATCTCCTTTATAACCTGAAGGAGTTTTTATTTAAGACGGAAAAAGCAACAGTAGGAGTAGGAGCTGCCTGGCAGCCCCAAGAATGTCTCTGGCTTCTCAAGGTAACAATAGATCCTCGTCCACTAAGAGGGCCTGTATTAGTTTGTGTTGAAAGAGTTGTGCTTGACAGGCACAGAATGTCTTAAACTGACTTATCTATTACTAATCTTATATATGAAATTGTTTAGTGGTAATATCAATATCAGGAAGAGAGTACAGTATAAAGGCAGTTATTGATCCACTTTAGAGGGGTCATCTGAATCTCATTAAGCTCTGAAGAACATCCAAAGGTTTGGGATTACTGAAGTTTTTTTTTTTATAAATTAATACTTTTACGCAAAAAGAATGCCTTACATTGATAATTGCTTAAAGGTGAATAATAATATATATATATATATATATATATATATATATATATATATATATATATATATATATATATATATATATATATATATATATTAGATAAATTAAGTTTTTAAACTTTCTATCTAACAATCAAAATTCATGTCTGAATGACAAATAGAGAAAATAGGTATAAAAAAGAACAGATAACAGAATCGCCATGTGAAAGTGACTGCACACAGTTAAAAGGTTGAATTTAAAATACTTATCTATGATGATATCTATTACTAATTCACAGACTTCAAAAGATCTTTCACCATAATAAAGCCTAATTTTGTATATTTTTTGTACATTATTCTTTAGTTCTTATTCTTTAGATAAACCTAAGACCATCTACTCAGTTTTAAAGCACAAATTTACTCCATGAATATAAACTAAAAAGTTATTTTTAACATTTTTAACATTTTAACAATGCATTTAGTTACCCTTGTACTGCACTTAAGTGTAATATGACAAATAGGTTCACAGTAGCACAGTTCACTTATATGTATTTTATTTTAAGAAGTACTGATTAACTTATATAAAGTACAAAATTAGTGTGTGAAAATAAAGCACTTGAAGTAAATTTTTTTCACCATGGGATGTCTTTCCAAAAACAAGTGAATAACTGGACATGCCCACAATAGTGATAATATAGTTCAACACATAGATCCTATTTAACTATGGCACTTATAAAAATATTTAAAAAAATAAATAAATGAAAACATTTCAGGTAAATAGCGTATTGAGATCCTATGATTTCCCAACGTGATTATTCACAGTATTTTTAATACAGTTATTTTTATGTATTTATTTATTTATTGATGGTGAGCAAATTTTGATGTCAGTATAGAATAATTCTTTGAAAAACTAAAAATATTACCAGCGTGCAAGGCAGCACGCCTTTGTAGATAAAGTAATTCTTGATGTTGTGAGCTGCATGAACCTACAAAAGTGTTACATAGAAATGCTACCTTTATTTGCATGGTTTTCAATTGTGCGCTATAACCTGCTCTATCTCATGTTTACAAAGACAAATGTACAATTGTGGAGAGTGATTGTTTTTTAAAAAAAAATGTTGGCCACATCACATAAACACTAATCACATTGACAATCACAAGCCACAAAAAACAGTCAATCATCATAAAACACTCGACACCATATATACCTCAACAGTTGGTAAATAACAAGGGTTACAATCAACTGTAATAATTTTGAATAACACATTATAACAGGTTTCTAAACAAGATGAATTCAACAAGGCAAATAAAACCTGCAAATGGAAAAACAATGCAATAGCCTACTATTAGAAATGAATTCCACGGTACTATAACCATTATTTAAGCCATTGATGATTATTTTTTTCCAGTGTTGTTTTCATATTGTGGTTTTGGTTTTTGCTAATGATTGTAATTGTTGGAGCTTCATCAGTACAGCTTCTTCTCTCTTGTTAATACACATCAAAGCCTTCGTACATTCTGTTCTCCCAGCAGGGTCCAATTCCACAGACTTATTCAACTGTACTCGTCTAATTCAGAAAGTCTATTACCAGTGATGGGCTGTTGTGCAACAAATTCTCTTGAAAAAGGTGTTAAACCGGCAGATCGCCCCTTTTGTTAAAGGTTGAAACACTCTGGAAAAAGCCTTCTTTCTCATCTTTAAATGGTTAAAAAGTCAGTTATTTCCCAAGTCTATGTTATGAGCATAATGTTAGACTCACGACTAATACAAAACATCAGACAAAGACAAAGGCGAACGTGAGTGGAGAAAATGCTGTTAACAAGGCAATTACGCCGGCTATAACCGGATACTGTTATTACAATCACGTCAAGCAAACAAGTATGCCATCATAACACATTGCCAAAAATGACTAAGTCTGCCAAAACAGCACGACTTTGACACATAATGAAGACTTTAATTGTTTTGGGGCGGTTTTATGTAACAGCAAGGTCAGTTTTTCGTGTGGTTAATTAATCAGCTGTTCAACACTAAGTGGATTTGTCTCTTCAAAATACTCCACTTTGGAGGTATTTTCAGTAAAGCCGGTCTACCTTTGGGCTATTGTCTGAGCAACAGTTTACAGATGTTTCAACAGAGCTGTTTTCGACAGCTGGATACCAAATGTGCCTGAGTCTTGTACTGTGCAATAACAGCTTATGTATGTGATTTTTTTTTTTCAGATTGTTGAAGCATGTGACGTCTAAACACCACACGTGTGAGTTTAGTAGTTTTTGTCTCAGTCCCGTTAACGTGTCCAGGCCTGCAGTTACACAGCGAGACTCGGTCTCCGTGGGGCTGTCAAGACATTTCTGTTAGACTTTGTGTACAAGCGATCTAAATATCTGGTCAACATTTCAGGCAAACCTTTCTTGCTCGGGAAATTATCATCTTTGAGGTGTTAAAAAACGATCAACATGTTATCTCACAGATTGAGGGAATAAAACGTGCACACAAGCACCGCTAGATGGCAGCATTTGACTATTTTGTTTTAGTTTGTTCATGCAGTTAGAGTATTGATTGGAGGCCACTGGTGAAGATAGTTTTGTTGATTTAATTTGAGTTATATTTATTAAATATGTTGTAATAAGTTTTAGGACATGTACGTCTAAAATATTGAGACATAAAAGCAGGGAACATAAATGCACTTATTTGATTAGTGACCAAACAACTAGTTCATTTTTTTCAATATTAATATCCCATCACTGAAGAATGGCTATTCTGTTCTTTGCATTTTCAGGCATTTTATTAAACAAAACTTCAAAATATATTGACATTCTGGATTAAAAGTTTTAAGTAAGGACCTCCTCACATATTGAATCTATTGTGTGTGTAGCAGTGTTTCCGATTTATCAGTGGAGGTTTTTTCAACCTGAGGGTCAGTGTACATCTGTGTGTGTGTGTGTGTGTGTGTGTGTGTGTTTTAGCAAATGTACCATTGGCAAGGGTGTGTTTGTATTGTGAAAATTCTGATCCCCTCCTGGTCTCTCAGTAAGAGTTAATAGTTCACATTGACCTGGATATAGACAGTGTGCTCCCTGCCTAGACAGACATGCTGATCCGCAACAATGCTCATGCTAACTCTAACTATAATGGCAAATTAATCCTGGACACAGGTGAGTTAGACCTATAGCAAGCTAACTGCAAAGGCAGAGATCTCTTTCATCTTGACAGTTACTATCCTTTTGTATGTATTTGTTATGAATTCTATGCTATATTGTTACATGTATGAACTAATTAACTGCAAGTTTGAGTCTGTGATATAGACTGATGTTAGAAGGAATACATCCCTTCCTTATATCTGTTTCTAAAATATTACATCCACATTGTTCTCTTTAATTTCTAATATCTGACTTCTACTCTCTGTAACCCCCACCCCCCCCAAAAACAGAAAACACTAAATCTGCCCAGTATTGTGGCTGTCAGACTATAAAGCCAATAATGTCTAAGTAGGATTCAGATATACAGACTAAATTGCAAGATTTGACGAATTATTATCTATCAAAGTATGTGTTATTAAGACTATATTTGGGTGCCTTGCTTTAGCCGTGTTTGTATTGACGTTTGTTTTGAGAGCAGAGAGCGTGAGGACACAAAACAATCAAACCGATTAAGTGTTCAGATTCAGTGACCCGATTAAAGGGCAAAATTATAAAAGAAAAGCAGGAAAGAGAGAAACAGAGAAGCATAAATACAAAATGGTTTTAATGCTTGGTTCCGGTGTTAGAAAAGGGTTCAAATGTCAGCTGCAAGGCTTTATTTTGCTCATTTGGAACTTCTTATTAAATGCAATAACTATGAAGGACTGCCAATTTAAGCTTCAGCATTTATTTATTTCTTCCACCGGATCATACTGATACATTTTTATGTGAGGAGAATATTTTTTTAAAAATAAAAGTAAAATGGTCTCATTTGATTCCATCGTTACACAATTACACAATATAAGAGTGTAAAGAGTAGGACATTAGTCACATTTTAGCAGGCATAGTACAGGAAATTACATAATGTGGGCTAAAGCTTAGAAAAATATTCTGAGGGGGGAAAAAGTAAGCTAAAAATGGCTGCATTTCATGCTTTTTCTCTTTTTTTCTTGTATATTAATCATATCAGTCATATGATAAACACATGAAATAAAAAGCTAATGGACACCATATGCACCCACCGGCATGATATATATCCCTGTTAAATTCATTAAATGCGGTTTAAATGTCATCCTCCTGCAGGTCATGGCAATCATAAAGAAGACAGTCCTTTCCTCAGCAGTTCAGACTCAGCATCTAAGAGGAATGACTACTACGACAAGAACTTGGCCCTGTTTGAGGTTCATTTTTTTTTTTCATTCTGATTTCCTTCTTTTCTGTTGTCCTCATTAGGATAAAGTCTTCTGCTAGATGCCTAAATGTAAATGTAATATTTCACTCTAAATGTATAATCTAAAATCCCAGTAACATTTTAAAATATATCCCAAAAACATTTCATGTTATGCTATGTGTAGAATTATGTTTTAGTGTGATTAGTGCTGAGGTGTATCTTTCCATAGGAAGAGCTGGATATCCGACCGAAGGTCTCATCTCTTCTCAGTCGGCTGGTCAGTTACACAAATGTTACTCAGGGAGCCAAAGAACATGAAGAGGCAGAAAGTGCTGATGCATCGAGGAGACAAATGCCCAAGGTCATAAAGAGTTATTTTAACAGCACTATATGAACCAAAATATCTTCAAAAGTGTTGTTCTGAAAGACTCTCATTTCTACTTTGTTCTCTGTAGTCTCCGAATATGGGCACACTGATGGGGGTGTACCTGCCATGTCTGCAGAACATCTTCGGTGTGATTCTCTTTCTGCGTCTCACCTGGATAGTAGGAACAGCAGGTGTCGTCCAATCCTTCCTGATCGTTCTCATGTGCTGTTCCTGTGTAAGTTACCGAAGACACACCCTCACAAACACACTTCTACTGTTGTTTTTCCTCGTCTGTCCTGTAATCAAACAGGTTACCATTGTTTTAAGCGGTTTGACATGTACAGACAGTGTGTTCAAATAATAGGAATTAATAGAAATAATTAACTGTAAATTAATTTAACAGTACTTGGCAGAGTGTGAAAAACTAGTAAGCGTTCAGTATCCTAAAAAAGCATCTCAAGTGTTTCTTTTATGGGTAAATTCTGGCCCTTTGCATGTGTTGCATGTGCTGAAGTTTGTCCTGATCCCTAGCTTCCCTGTAAATGTTAATGGCTCTGGATAATGTCTGTTGTACTAGACGCTGTTGATCGACCTCTGCCCGTTTGTACTGGTGTCTTAATAAAACTGCAAATGGACCCGCTTGCCTCTGACCAATCATTACATATATTATAAGCTATCATGAATTAAAGAGATTACATGATTTAGTTGCTATTTTACTTTCACTGGCTAACCCTCAAATGTAGCTGTTATTGATTAGTATGCAGGCAGCGTGTGAAATCTCTAACTGTGCCATTAGTGCACTTAGTGAATTTGATATGTTAAAAGCATGATAATGTGTTTCATAAAAATGAGTTTGAAAATGATTTTCATTTGCTTGTTTTAACAGACAATGTTAACAGCAATCTCGATGAGTGCCATAGCCACCAATGGTGTAGTTCCAGGTATTTTTTTATTTTTATACTCCTTTGTATTATACCATTGTACACTGTACAGTAAATATCAGCACTGAAGATTTTAGTTTAGGTTTTTAATTTTTGATCTAATTCTGATTCTTTTCTCTTTCTTTAACTGGCAGCTGGCGGGGCCTATTTCATGATATCTCGGTCCCTAGGCCCTGAGTTCGGTGGTGCAGTTGGTCTCTGTTTTTATTTGGGCACGACCTTTGCTGCTGCGATGTACATACTGGGAGCAATTGAAATATTTCTGGTCGGTCTCATTTTATGACAACACACGCACAATCGTCCAAACCGCAAAACGAAGTTCTTAAACCGATCCTTCATCTACTCTTATTGTCTACAGAAATACCTGATTCCTCAGGCTGCCATATTCCATCCCGCAGATATCCACGCAGGGAGTGGTGCGATGCTGAATAACATGAGGGTGTATGGCACAATATGCTTGAGCCTTATGGCTGTGGTTGTCTTTGTGGGGGTCAAATATGTAAACAAATTTGCGTCCCTTTTCCTGGCCTGTGTCATAATCTCCATTGTTTCCATCTACGCCGGAGCTATCAAATCTATCTTCCACCCTCCTGAGTTTCCGTAAGTCATTCAGCAACATGTTTGTAGTTATATGTAATGTTTAGATTATTATTGAAACGCATCAAAAGATTTATTTGATTTAGATACATAATAGAGCTATAAGTATAAAGTCTCTTTATAGCTTAATTTTTCTTAATATGTATAGTCAGAGTTAAACTGTTGTATAGGTTTTACAATATTTTTTTCATATCTGTTGTGGTATGTTTCTGCTTACATTTATGTTCAGTTAGTACGCAGCACCGTGGTTCTGTGAGACACGACATTTCATTCCGCTATATGTCCAGACATGCAGCAGGAATTACAACAATTTAATCTCATAGTTAAAAAAGATTGACTGCACTGAGTTGCTTTTTGAGTTTTCTTATGAGACGGAGAGAAAATATAAGTGGACTCTTATTCTTTGACGCTTTTTCTTTGAAATTGTGTAGGATCTGCATGTTAGGAAACCGCACTCTGGTCCGTGATTTGTTTGATGTCTGTGGGAAGACAGTAGTTGTCGGTAATGACACGGTTCCCAGCCAGCTCTGGAAGAACTTCTGCAGCTCGGAGAACTCCAGCAGTGCTCATTGTGATGAGTACTTCTTCCAGAACAATATTACAGAGATCCAGGGCATTCCTGGGCTGGCCAGTGGCATCATTAAAGGTAAGATATATATACATATATATATATATATATATATATATATATATATATATATATATATATATATATATATATATATATATATATACACACACACATAGTATTATGTACCTTTGAACATTTTATTTTATTAAAATGTCTTTGTGCTTGTGTATGTGTGTAGAAAACATGTGGGGAGATTACATGGAGAAAGGACAGATTCTCGAAAAGGCAAGTCTGTCCTCTGTTGATGTCCATGGCTCTATGGAGACCTTTGGCTTCTATGTGTCTGCTGACATCGCCACATCCTTCACCCTCTTGGTGGGAATCTTCTTTCCTTCTGCCACAGGTAAAACTCATCTGTCCTCTTTGGTTAAGAAATGTATTTACTTATTACGCAGTTCCCTGTAATTCTTTATGATGATAGGACAATCTTGGGATCCATCAGTGTAATATTAGGTGTGTCTGACTTCTTGCTACGTGAAAAATGTAAACATTTGATTAATTTTAGTACATATTTGTCTGAAAAAAGACCAAAAAGAAAGTATACACAAACTATATAAGTGTCACTGCGAGAAGCAGAAAGTATGTGTTTTCAACTGCTTCTTCAACTATAAGCAGCAAAATCAATTCTGATAAAAGAGCCGATAAAGAACAGCCAGACTTTAGTCTGGGTAGCACCACGTTTTATTCTTTGGCTTGAGAATGATGCTTTGACAGGTTCAATAGATTGTACTGTTGGTTAAAAAAAACTTTCAGTAGACAATAGCTCCATAAAAACAGTTTTGAACGTTGTGAGATGGGAAAATGTGTTTAATAAGCGAGATAATATCCTGTCAGCTAACCGTACACTATTTTTTACACATCTGCTTAAAAGAAAATGTCTCTCTGTCTCTGCGACAGGCATTATGGCAGGATCAAATAGATCTGGAGATCTAAGAGATGCACAGAAGTCTATACCAATAGGGACGATCCTCGCTATTACAACCACATCTCTTGTCTGTATCCTTTTTGCTGTTAATATTATGTTTAAAACAAGAATATAGCTATTACTCTTATCGACAGTGTGACATTTTAGAACTCATTTATTTTTTCTGTCTTATAAAAAGTTTTTTGTCAAGAGAAGTTTTACGTAACATTCACAGTGCCATAGATTTCCCTGACTCCTTCGACAGACTTCAGCTCTGTGGTTCTGTTTGGGGCCTGTATCGAGGGTGTTGTGCTAAGAGATAAGTAAGTCATCAAGAGATTACAAATACAGCATTTTTAAAAGGAAATAAGCGCATTGTATCTCATTTGCTCTTGCGTATCTCTTTTAGGTTTGGAGATGCTGTCAATAAAAACTTGGTGGTTGGCACACTGTCCTGGCCCTCTCCCTGGGTCATTGTCATTGGATCCTTCTTCTCCACAGTTGGTGCAGGACTTCAGTCCCTGACAGGAGCTCCTCGCCTCCTGCAAGCCATTGCTAAAGATAACATCATTCCTTTCCTTAGAGTAAGAGATTTCTTGATAATTGATTGCATATATATATATATGTAAATAATAAATAAATAAATTAATAATAATAATAATAAATTAATAAAAAAATATATATATATATATATATATATATATATATATATATATATATATATATATATATATATATATATATATATATAAATTGCAGCATGTTTATCTGTGGTTTATAATGTATTGTAGAATTATATTTACTTCCTTTTTTAAAATGCCAAACCACAAAATCCATAAAAGAAAGCATTTGCATGTCATACGTAAAATTTTTCCTAAAATGTAAATATGTGATGCTAACAGCTGACTGCTGCTTTCTGTTTCTGAGTCTACGAGACTAATGAGACCACTGTGTATTTGCACACACGTAGGTTTTTGGACACGGTAAAGCTAATGGAGAGCCCACGTGGGCCCTGCTGCTGACGGGACTCATAGCAGAGCTCGGCATCCTCATTGCATCACTGGATATGGTCGCTCCTATTCTCTCCATGTGAGGACAAAGCACAAACACACACAGATATGCATAATAAGATGTCATTTTTATATTAAATATTGCATGTAAATGCAGTTGCGTACTGTTTTTATTGAATAAGTTTTTAGATGCTTTTGAAGCAGGCCTATACTATAAACAATACTATAAAATAAATTGCAAATAGATCATACTGTTAAAATGTAAGACAGACATCAGGTAACATTTGCTTTTTATGAAACTTACAGGCTCGGTACAAACTGCCCACATGTTTCCATATTCTTGTCACTGTCACCTACTGATATTCAACCAGAAATAAAGATTTATTTATTTATTCATGTATTATTCTACGTTAAAATATTTTCCACCTTAATTGTCATTTCATGTGTTACATAACACTTATTCTAATATGTAATGTATACATTGTATTGTTCACTTTACAGGTTTTTCCTGATGTGTTATCTTTTTGTAAACTTGGCATGTGCCGTACAAACACTTTTAAGAACGCCAAACTGGAGACCTCGCTTCAGATACTACCACTGGTAAAGTGTGCATTTAAATTGTGTTTGCACACATTTGTGCATATCCTGAGAACTTAAGTCAAATGGGATCTCAAAATTCAATGGCATTCAAGCGCTTGATATCCAGTACTCCTAAAATCGACATGTCATAAAACAATTCTAGCTATTCTAACAAAACAAGCCTTTTTATGATCTCTGTTCTCTCCCTCTCAGGGCTCTTTCATTTCTTGGCATGAGTATGTGTTTAGCCCTCATGTTTATCTCATCTTGGTACTATGCCATTGTAGCGATGGGCATTGCTGGTATGATCTACAAGTACATTGAGTATCAGGGGTAAGTGATTTCTAATTATATCTATTAAACTAACATGTAAATCACTGGGAAGCACTTGAAAAGTCACTTGAGTTCTCCCTTTTTGGTTTACAAATCTCTGGCTTGTATATTGTTCTCTTTTGTAGAGCAGAGAAGGAATGGGGGGACGGGATCCGGGGGTTGTCTCTTAGTGCAGCCCGTTACGCGCTTCTTCGGCTGGAGGCTGGACCACCCCACACCAAAAACTGGAGGTTAGTTTGTCACAGGCAGTGTGTTTCACATTATAATTGACTGCTGTAAATGCAATGCATTATATAAACCCAAACTATTAAAGAAGATGTATAAAGACAATAGATAAAAAGCGTAGATAAATTAAAATATTATCAGCTGTTATTTTTCCAGAACACATATTTAGTCATGGAAACACTTTTACTTAGTTTAGTTAAATAATGTTGATAGATATTGTTTGAATAACGTACTGCTGCAGGCGTGCTTCAAACAGTCTTTGTAATAACAGTAGCATAATGATATTGCACTACCGTTCAGAAGTTTGGAGTTGGTAAGATTTCCTGATGTTTATTAAAGAAGTCTCTAATACTTAACAAACTTGATTATTTATTGATCATATAAATACAGTAAAAACAGTAATACTATAAAATATTATCAAAACAACTGTTTTGTATTTTATTAATTATTATTATTTTTTTTTTCTGTTATGGAAAAGGTGAATTTTTCTGTTGTTCCAGTCTTTATTGTCGTACAATAATGTTTTTATTTTTAGAAATTACCAAAAGGCAGCCTTTTTGACCTTTTTTGGCCTTTAATCCATGTAATGAATCTGTGCTAAATACAATCTTCCTGAACCAAACGTTTAAACAGTAGTGTATTTAGACATACAGTATTGATACACTATTTTATTAGATAGTATACACCCATAATTTTTTTTTTTTTAATAAATAATTACACTAAAATCACATTAAAATAAAATTGTTAATAGGCCACAGCTGCTGGTTCTGCTGAAGTTGGATGAGGACCTGCATGTAAAGTATCCCAGAATGCTTACCTTTGCCTCGCAGCTAAAGGCGGGAAAAGGTCTAACCATTGTAGGATCAGTGATACAGGGCAACTTCCTGGAGTGCTACGGGGAAACACAAGCATCAGAACAGGTGAGGAAGTTTCCTGCTTCCTGATCACTTTTAGGATGACCATGGCTATAACTGTGATCCTGAATTAGAGATGCAGATACATTGATGGTTATGTACAGTATTTAATTACTCGGGTGTAGTGTCTTCAGCCTCTCTGGAGTGTGCAAAGAAAAGCGAGCAAAAGGCAAGATTTCATTAAATTAGGTTTCTTTACCCTCCACCAGGCAATAAAGAACATGATGGAGATTGAGCGGGTGAAGGGTTTCTGTCAGGTGGTGGTCGCCTCCAAAGTGAGAGAGGGCATCGCGCACCTCATCCAGTCCTGCGGTCTGGGAGGCATGAAACATAACACAGTCGTGATGGGTTGGCCGTATGGCTGGAGACAGAGTGAAGACCCACGGGCTTGGAAAACCTTTATTAGTAAGAACAAGGTTTATTTGAGTTATGTGCATTTGTAATTGCCTGCACTGATACACAGTTCACAGAAAGGCTCCGCTTTCATATTCTCTCACTTATAGATACAGTCCGATGTACTACAGCTGCCCACCTGGCTCTGATGGTGCCAAAAAATGTGTCGTTCTATCCCAGCAATCATGAGCGCTTTTCTGATGGATACATCGATGTGTGGTGGATTGTCCACGATGGGGGAATGCTCATGCTATTGCCTTTCCTTCTCAAACAACATAAGGTGAACAATTACTCATTGATTGATTTATTTTGACCTGTATATTTAGATATTTTCAGGCAATGTTTGTTCTGACATTCAATAAATCAGCACAATATTATTTGGATTCTTGTACTTCAGGTCTGGCGTAAATGTAAAATGCGCATCTTCACTGTGGCTCAAATGGACGATAACAGCATTCAGATGAAGAAGGATCTGGCGACCTTCCTGTACCAGCTCAGATTAGAGGCGGAGGTGGAAGTGGTTGAGATGGTATACAGAACACTTTTGTTTCGCTATTATCGCTTCACATCCCACCGCATTACATTAAGTAACCAAATGTTGTTATTTGCAGCATGACAGCGATATCTCAGCATATACATACGAGCGGACACTGATGATGGAGCAGAGGTCACAGATGCTGAAACAAATGAGGCTCTCTAGTGCAGAGAGAGACAGAGAGGTACCGCAATATATTTACTTTTGAAATGTCTCTCTTCTGAACTTACACTGTAGCTGACCAACAGCAAAGTAATACAGAAGTCATTTAAGCATGTTATGGAATAACAAACAATACACCCTTAATGTGGTTACTTAAATTAAATGTTGCACAAATTATTTCCAAATTTTTTTTTTATATATAACTTTATACACTAAAATGTAAAGTAATTTGTAAAAAGAAAAAAAAAACAGAATTGCGTACTAATATTGTGCTTTTTTTTTTTATTAAATAGTTAAGTTGAATTTTTTTTTTTTTTAATTATCTAAGGATATTGTACGCAGGCTTTTATTTTTGACAACACTGTTATGTGTAAAGTAAATATGCATGTATTGTGTCATCCTGACAACCTGTTTTATGTACAAAATACACATTACATTAATGAAATGCATGAAAAGCAAAATTAAATCATATTTTAAGATATTTCATTCACAAAGTGCTTTTTGTGGTATAGACCTCTGTACTCAAAATGAGATGACTTTACATTATGGTGAACAACATGCAATTGCTTTTATCTTTCTGCGCACAAAATGCATCAGTGTACAAGATTTTATTATAAAATACGATATTGTATTTATCACCCGACTCTCCATGCTAGCGTCACATGTAATGATTTGTTGACTGTAAAAATTCCTGCAGTAGCAGTTCTCTAAAGTGCAGTCTCGTTGCTCTTGACTATAGGCCCAGCTAGTGAAGGACAGACACTCGCTGATAAGAATGGGCAGTCTATACTCCGATGAAGAAGAGGAAACCATTGAAGTATTACCAGAGAAAAACCAAATGACCTGGACTAGCGAAAAAATAGAAGCTGAAAGACGAAACCGAAACAACGCACCAGAAAATTTCAGAGAACTAATCAGCATTAAACCGTGAGTATGCAAGCAGGAACAAGAACAGGAATGCCACCATCACTGCGTACTACCAACACAACATTCAGTCGCCTTAAAATTATAAGGTTCTATCTGCATTCTGAGCAGTTTTTAGATATTGAGCTTTACATATTTTGTATTTTGTTTTCTAAAAAAAGGGCAAAAATGTACACATCTTACAAAAGAAGTATCACATAAAGTTGTCACAGAATACGAATGTGTGAATAAAATTATAATTCTAAGGTGACGATTTGGTACAAAGTTTTTACTTTTTATCTTTGTATAATGGTCTTTTTATATGATTAGCATAAAGAGAAGAGTATTATTGGCATCTGTTCCTTGTTTTATTTGCCTTTTTTACATAAGTAAACTGTGTGGGTGTGCATGCTTGTGTACTTTCAGTGTGCTATAACCTACAAACCTCAATGGTGCTACAGTAGTTTACTGCGTTCATGTTTTTTTTTTTAATTCCACTCTCTGTGTTTCAGTGATCAGTCTAATGTTCGGCGGATGCACACAGCTGTGAAGCTGAATGAGGTTATTGTAAATAGATCCCATGATGCCAGGCTCGTGCTGCTGAACATGCCAGGACCTCCACGCAACCCAGAGGGAGATGAAAACTGTATCCTTCCCATAGAACGATTCCCTTTAAGTACTATATTAAAGATTTCTTTTAGATGCGCTATTAGTGTGATACAGAAAAATCCAACGTGAAATAGGCTGTTTGGTATGGTATACTGTAAATGTAGCGCTACTTCTCATGCTGTTTCGTTAACTCCGATTTCAGATATGGAATTTCTCGAGGTGTTAACTGAAGGTCTAGAGAGAGTGCTGCTTGTGAGAGGTGGAGGTCGTGAGGTCATCACCATCTATTCCTAAACGGCCAAAGATCCCATACACAGACCACTGTACCACTGTTGCTATATCTAGCGCAAGGCAATAAAGTGGCGTACACTTTTAAGCACGCTAACAGTTCGCTCGAAAATATTGTGGGTCGGATCAGAACCGAGAAAAATACTTCACAAGAGTTAACAGTAGCTTGTTTAGAAAATTAAAATTAAAAAAAAAAACATACAAAAGATGATTATTTTGTACAGGACGACTATATGTAAAATGAGCACATGTGATATCTCGACTTTCACAGCCCAAGTAACAGATCTAATGCTTTCTTGTGCAAGATCATTCAGAGTGCAAGTTAGAACTTAAATTGATATTTGAGTGCTTGTATTTTTTATTTATTTCGTTCTCATTATTTATTTGTAAAACTCCCCTTTGCATTAGAAAATAACCAAAATGAGCTGAAATGAGATGAACAGATTTTGTAATTTATAACTGCATTGTGTAACTTTTTTTTTAAGATAAATATTCTTTATAAATGAACCATGCATTTTCAGCATACTGCATTTTAGTACACAACTCACATTGAGAATGAAACATTTTGGATACCGATACAAAGTCTTTATTCTTTTTTAGAGCATGATTACTGTACAGACATTTGTTACAAACGTTTGTTATACAAATAGAAGAAAACATAGGAAACTCTATTGACTAACAATATTTATATCTTGGATATAAAGGTGATGATCTGTTACTAGTTGTATGATGTTACATCTGTACAGTGTTTCATGTTAAATAGAAAGATTCAATGAAATATGCAGTTGTCTTTTATGTATAGTATTAAGAGAAATCTATTTAAAAAAAGGAATATAACAGACAATTTACAATAAAGTGCACTATGAACCGCAGAACATGCTACATGTATTGTATGATCATATTTTTTGCCTCAGAGAAGACAACGTCTAACTGTATCTACAGATAAATGTAAGTATACACTGTGACTCTGTGACTCTCTGGTGCTTCCAAAAGATTCACCTTAAAATTTGAACAGTTTGAGGCAGGACTACTTATTAGTTCAAACAGTGCGCCAGGGCATAGTGGAATAGGTGATAGGAGTGTGTGAGAAACGTGTCTGAAAAGAAATCATTGCATAATATTATAAATAATTATAATACAAAATTGTTGTATTCAATAAAAAATATGACTTTTTTGATATCCAATATCTACATTATTTATCTACTTCTGCAAAAACGGAAACACCAGCAATATCGAAAGAAACAGGCGCTTCTTACATATCAGTTTCCAAAACTGTCAAAGACCTGAAGGTGTAAATTTCAGTCAGCAATTTTTTTTTTTTGATTTTTGGTAAAGGAGAAGTTCTTTTTATTTCAAACTTGCTGTAGTCATCTGCAAGAAGTCTTCAAGAAATCTTCAGGAAATCTTCAAGAAAATCTAACCAAGATCCAGCACTGCGGAGCATATAGGTTTCAAAGGGGAGGAGTACATGGAGGTGGAAACAAAAGCATGCAAATATAGAACAGGAACTTAGCCCAGAACAGGAACTCTTCAGAGCCTTGATCTATGTACTCCAAATGTACTCCTGGACGTCTTGAGATTTTAAATCAAGAGTTGGCTAAGCAGTCAGTGCTAAAATTTTCATTTGTATACAGTATATTTCGGAAGAGTCGTTGTTTGCTAAATTACTGGAACTGGATCAAAAGCAAGATGAAGCAGATTAAAGCTTTTACAGGCATTAATGCAGCCTTTCCACTTCGATGGCTACTTTCAGACGTGCCTGGAGGGACCAGCACTGTACGGCAGCTCTTGCTTACTTCTGAAAGTGAGATGTCAGCTTCACTGGGTAAAGTGTGCAGCATATCGTCGCGCACCTGAACAGAGAGAAATATTTAACACATATCCAAATGTGCTTCGACCGCACTGAGGGAAATACTTCTAACATAACACAAATACAAACTAGAAGAATATAGAACACTTATTTATACACACATCCTCAAAGCGAACAAAATGAATATTGACATTTTATATATAAAATACATTTCAAAAATACCAATTTAAACCAAAATAGGCCACCAGAAGACAACGTTTTCCATAATTTGTGGAGCTGATACATAAAGCTGTTAGAGACTACAAGGTTTAACAATATTTCTTGCGCTGGATGCGGTCCAAACTGAGGCAGCTACAGTTAAAACCTTATCAGACTAAATGCACCGGAGCAGTGACATTTAGATAAAGAGGAATCTTATCATACATAATCAAGAACAGGATGGTAAGGTGTCTTATTTATGTATGCTGTATATGCATTATGTATATCAGGGCCACCAACTAATTTCAGATTGGAGTAAGAATTATTGTGGGGGGAGGGGTTTTTTAAACACGAAACCCATCAGCAGAGTTTTGAGGACTGATGTAGAATAACTGCTGCAGTGGTGCAAAACATTAACTTTGCTAACTCTAGCTAGCTTAATAGCTTCCTAGCTTATTTCTATGTTGGCTATAGAACATATTAACTACTGTCGCTTTTCCACTACATGGTGTGGCACAGTACGGTTTGGTACGGCTCATTTTCGGGAGCTTTTCCTACGGGTACAGTACCAGAGTGATGCTGCCCACTCTGTCTCACCAGTTGATGTGTTCTATGTGTTCCCAATGTTTTTGGATGCGCGGTGTGAGAAAAGTGTCAAACGTCTGTGATTTGGCAGCCCTGATGTAACAGATACACTTTCTGCAGTCTGTTTGGAGAATCGAGACGTAATGTGGAGGTGCTTTTTGAAGTGGATGTTGCAATAACAACTGTAATTTAAAAGAATGCAGTAAGCTGAGGGTGGAAAATAGCGGCTGTAATGTGATCAGATAAATTAATGGGGATTCATGGGAGCAGGACAAAAAAAAAAAAAAAAAGAAACAGGAAGGAATTTCCATATGGTTGTAAAGATCACCATTGTAGTACAAGAAAGGAAAAAGCTGAGGAACAAGATAATGCAAGAATGTGTGTGACACAAGTTCAGACTACAATTCATCTGAGATGTCTTATGAAGTTATCCAATGCCAAAAACAAAGAACAGTCAAAAATATGACCTTTACAGAGTTAAAAGCTTTGGGATGTTTACAGAAAACTAAAATGAGACTCATAGGTGCTGACTGTGAGCAAAATGACCAGTGACTGACAAAACCTGGACTATCACAATGCACCTATGTACAAGTATATGTTTGCAATGTTATGTTTACAAATTTAAAATCGCAAGGTTGTAAGTATATCCATACTGCCTCTAAAGAGGCCATTTTTTTTACACATATCTTAATTTCTGACCTTCTCAACCTGTCGGAACACTCTGAGGAAGTTCAGCCTTAGCACTCCTGCCAGCTCTTCCTCAGTCCAGTTTCTTGATACCAGCTCCTCAATTAGCACTGAATATTTGGAGACATCCTCCAGGCCTTCAGGAAATCTGCAATAATAAGGGCATGCATAAACACACGGACATACAGATAAGGGCCACATGCATTGTGGTTCGTGGGGATACAAACTATTCTTAAAAGATTTCTATTAAATGAGTAAAATGTGGTAACTAAAAAGGGATATGTAAAAAGATTTCTGCAGAATTCTGCAAACATGGATTCTGTGGTACTTTAAACAAATAAACGGAGCAAAGAAGTGTGAGTGTAAACAAAAATTCTGCAACGTCAATATAGATGAGATGTTAACTTGCCCTAGAGTCCCATCAAAGTCTGCTCCAATCCCAATGCTTTCTGTTCCAATCAACCGCTTTAGATGATCAAAATGATCTTAAAAAAAAACATACATCTCAAATTTCCAAAATAAATACAAATCAAAAAAGAAAGAAATTGAGTGTCTTACCAGCCACAATAGACACGTTTGCCTTATTTGAACATGCTACAAAACTGCTGTAGAGGGTCAACATGATAAGCCCGCCATTTTTTTTCTAGAGAGCAAGCAAAGTTATTTATTTTCAAAGTGTCTGAAATTCTATTGCAGCAAAACAAGTGGAGGTCTCACCAGCAGCAGCAGCAGGTCGTCAGGTACGTTGCGGATATTGTTACAGACAGCATAGGCTGAAGAATGGCTGAAAATAACAGGAGCTGTAGAATATTCCAGCGCAGCTTTGGCTGTCTCCCATGAGCTATGGGACAGATCAACCAGCATTCCCAACCTGTTCATCTCTTTCACCACCGCCTGAGGAGAGAGATTATGAAATGATCCGGTTCAGTCATCAGCAGCTAGTTGTGTTTAAAGTTAACGCATCATAATCATTTATGAAGAGAGTTTTTCCCCATTTACTTAATTTATATAACATAACGGGCTTGCTGTGAACAACACTTGACTGATATGTTTGGATAGATGTCTTTTATATGTCATGGGTACACATTTGCCTATTTTAACATATATAGGCATATGCTTTAATTTTTTTTTTAATAATAATGATGATATACTTTGCAAACAGACCATCTTGAATATTTTAATTATTGACAATTTAAGGCATTTTTAAAGCTAAATGAATAAACAAATAACTCCTAGAAATTTCTGTATTATTTTTTGTCTTTAGACTTTGGGTTCAAAGAGGGGACACAAGACAGGGATTTCCAAATATAGTAGAGGACGAAAGAGGCCTTTACAGGTTCAAATTCCCCACTAAAAAAGTGTAGCTGTAGTAAAGTGTAACTTTGCTTCAACTATCTTTGTGTTCTTTTCACGATCCACATCCGTTTAAGATTTTTTATTGACCACTGATTCATCAAGAAAAACTTACCCTGCCAAAATCGCTCAGGCTGTTATTCTTCTTCTGGTAAAATGTGTAAACACTAGATGAGCTTTCAGCCCTACACATGAGATTATTGGAGAGAGTTAAATAATTTAACTATATTAAATTGACCAATAAACTTTTAGGGACTGTATGTATTGAAGTAAACTGTACAACTTGTACTTGTACTCCTCTCTTAGTTCAGTGTTAAAACTTAGTGTTTATAGATGTACGAATTATTATTATTATTAACTTATGCTGTACATGTATGGTGAGCATTTACCATGGGGTGTTGCAGTTGTGTGTGAGGGCCATGGATCTTACTCCAAGCTGGTAGAACATGCGTAGTGCTGCTAAGCTGTTGTCGATGGAGTGGCCTCCCTCTATACTGATTAGACATGCAATTTTTGTACTGTTCCTCATTCCTTTAACACACAACATTTTGAAAAAAGTGTTTAAAGTGTTTAAAGGCACGAATATATAAAACAATGTGTAATCTTTTCCCTCTTATCTCCAGTTATAAGTAATAATCTGAGCGCAACAGACATACAGTAAGCGTTTTTATATCTTCCTGAAAAGACGCTGAAACTACCCGACAACCTTCAATCTCCAAAAAAACATCAATATCAGACACTACCCTTATTTCACAAGAAAAACTCTTGCAGACACTTCTATAAAATTGAGGCCAGTAAATATTTTAGTTTTAAAACTATTTCCTATATACACTATTGTTTTGAACTTTATGTCAATCAAAATGATCCATTTATCAAATCTTCATAAAAACTTAGTGTGGTTTTCACCAAAATATTAAACAGCACGGTTTTCAACGTTGATAATAACTACACATTATACTACACATATAAGATTGCATATATAGTCTCTTCTCCTTTCTCTTACACAAGTGTAGGCAAGAATCGTGTTCATTTGGAATGCACTGGAGATGATTTACAACATCCTCTTCCGGAGAGGCACTGATTTATGAACTTTCGTAATAAGATTTGTATTTTTATCAAACCCTTGTTCCCTGATGGAGGGAATGGAGACATCATGTCATAACAAGAGACTGTGGTCTCCAGGACACCACTGAACTTGGGAGGCCCCCAGGTCAACTGAATTTTTTTTTAGAGAAAACCTCTTCTGCTCACCAATCATTCTAGTATTCAGATTTGCTGCTGAAGAAACATTTACAATTATTATTAATACTATTATTATTATGATGATGATGATCAATATTTGAAACAGTTGAGTTCAATTTTTCAGGATTCTTTGATGAATACAAATATACATAATTTTTCATTGATGATTATCATTTTTCATTAAGATCATTTATATACTATAACCATTCAAGATTTTGAATGGTTACAGTGCATAAATGATCTTTGCATATTTCTATTCATTAAAGAATCCAGAAAAAAATATATACTGAACTGTTTTAAATATTGATCATCATAATTGATCATTATCATAATAATAATAGTATTGTTATTATTATGAGGGGAGTTATTGTCCTCTGAAGCAGATCAATGGATTTTTAAAACTAAAATATTTCTAGTTTTAAAATAATCATATACAGCTAGGATGGCTTTGGGGTGAGTAAAATATGAGGTAAATTTCATTTTAAGGTGAACTATTCCTTTAACAACTATAGGCCAATTAAAATGTGTTTTTAATAGGAATATATATATAAAAGCAAGAATTAAAGTGAGACAAAGTGCTAAAGATTCAGTTTACATGCTGGCTTGCTGGAGCTTTGAATTCATGTTTCCACAATTCATGCCCCCTTTTTTGCTCTTTCACTCTTTCTCTTTTTTGTGAATGCATTGCTTTTATTTTATTTTATTTTATTTTTATTTTA
Organism: Puntigrus tetrazona; assembly: GCF_018831695.1. Classification (NCBI taxonomy): domain Eukaryota; kingdom Metazoa; phylum Chordata; class Actinopteri; order Cypriniformes; family Cyprinidae; genus Puntigrus; species Puntigrus tetrazona. The sequence continues at coordinate 20,379,676 of NC_056705.1, read as the reverse complement.
TTTATTTTATTTTATATTTCTCTATAAATCGTGCCAACAACAGAAAATTTGGTGTTATTTAAATTAGATGTAATTGGATAAAATAAATTACATTCTAAAAAATATTCTGTACAAGTTGTTACGACTTTTAGAAGACATTACTGACAGAAACACAAAAACAAGCTATCAAATTACTAATTCAGCACAACAACCACTGTCGCCTCCAGAGAGCGGATGCTGCGGAGTGGAGGGAAAGCACAGGGTGGAATCAGTGGATCTTTAAAGGAAGGTCAACAGAACGCTTTGAGCTCGGGTGAAAGCATTGATAGGTTTGGTGAGAGGGGCACCTCAGCCAATGCAGGCAGAGGGGCAGTGACTCTAGCCGCCGGGCCACCACACTGAGCATGGCCCTGACACAATGGATAGTTTGCTAAATCTGCAGTGAAATGACATTATTACAGCTTTAAGGGTGCTATTGATTTCGTTTGAGGGTGCTTAGCAACCTCTAGCACCTTTTTGGAACTGGGCCTGAGTTAAAATGTTCGGTAAAGTGGTCAGGTGGCAGTTGGGGTGCAATAGTACCTTCTGCTGTGGTGACCAGTTCCATCTCCGGGTTTTCAGTACATATACGACGAATTACATCAATCTGTTCCAAGGTCAATCTAACAGCATCTTTGTCCTGAGCTGTGCACAACACGTACGCTGCAAAAACCTAACAAACATCAAGGACTTATTTATCTTTAATAATTCACCAAAATAACTAAATCAAGAATCAAGACACTCACTTGTGGACAAAAAAAGCCTAAGAAATATGACAATTTTTGAAAGAATTTAGCAGTTTCTGTGACATTTAGTGACTTATTAAAGAAACTGTAAGAAGAGGAGAGTGGACTTTAAGATAATGGTTAAGATAATCATATATTGCTCATGGAACCACAAAATATTCAGAGCTGTGTGTGAATTTAGAGCAGATCAGCCTTGCTCATCAGGCCCAGCACTTCATCTACATAATATACAGTATACACAAATATTAGTTTGTCACTTCAAATTTACAGGTGGTTATAGATTTAGTTGGTTATAGATGGTTATAGATTTGGATTATGCTCAAGATCAGACAAGAGAAATTACCAGTCCTCCAACATGGCCAGCAGTGAGGCGACTAATATCTGTAGCCACCTTAGGATTGTTGTGCATACTGAAAGCGCTCAGTTTGTTATTATGGTGCATTCTCAGACGTAATGCCAGGTCATTGTGTCTTGAATAAAAGAAAGAGTAGAGGTGTGAAATCAAAAGGCCACCGCCATCACCACCATTTTTATTGCAGCTATAACCTTCTCTAAAGCAATTTACAGTCAGTATTCACAGCTATATAATATTACAAACCAGTTATGTTTAAAGGACAGAATAAAATAAAAATAAATAAAAAGTAAGTCATACCCATCAATCAGTGGATATTTTGTCATTATATCCAGGGTTGTACTGCTTTCGGACATCACTCCATGAAGAAGTGAGAGAAGAGTGAATACGAACCACCATATCCATGCACCTTTGATGCCTGCTTTTTTATATATTAACATCCTATGAAGCTGATTAAACAAAAATGGATTTGATTAGATTTGCTCTAATAAAAATACACATCAGATTTCACTAAGAACTATAAAAAACAAGAGATATTTTATAAAAAATAATTTATGAAATTTGGAAAATAAATTACAGTTAGTCGCTGCTGAATAGTCGCTAACTAGCTCAATTACTGAGAATGAATTATGAAACTGATGAAGGGGAGACCCAGGCTTTTTGTTACATACAGAGGTTGTCACAATATATTAAACCGTACTGAATACATTTTTTTTTTCTCGTTTTTGTTTTGCATTGGTTATATGTGGTCATTTGAAAAGTGGCCTTTTTGTTTCCAATATTTAAAAATTGTGTTTTATATGTTATGAAACAATACTGTAACTTTCAGAATTGGCTGTAATGCCGTGATAATTCAAATATAATTATAAACCGCAAAAATAACTCCTTAATTTTACCCTGGATTGCAGCAAATAAACACACACACACACACTTCCCTGTTAAGAGTACATATACATGTGTTAAAAACGTCGTTAAAACTGTTTTACTAAAACCAGACTTTTTTTGACGATACATCTTAAAAACATCTGTCAAGCAAATGTATTGTGAACAAGCCTCGCTATGAGTACATTCAATTAACTACCTCGGACTAAAAGTGTTCAATATTCACGTAATACATACGTGCACGTATCCTTACAGTAAACTTAACCATTTATCTGTACATGTTAGTCTCTAACCACCTGGACCAAAAAAACGTGTAAATAACAAGAAAGCATTAGAAAACCGGATCTCCCCAACTCCGTTATCTCATAGAATCAAGCCTGAAATGTCCGTCTGTAAAACACACTGTAGCCTATTTTAAACAGCATTATTACTCACCGCGTCCGAGGGCTTGCTTTAAAGTTGGCTACCCTTGAACGTGAAAAGATGTTTATGCGGTTCCTCCGTGCGGAACTTGTCCATGTGTCGTTCTTATGAGTTTAAAACGCTTGGTGGTTTGCAGTTAGTCGGACAAGTGTCGCCCTCTTCAGTGCGGTCTTCGTAGACATATAAAGTGACTTAATGAACTCTACCTAGAAGCGCGTGTGAAGAAACACTGGCCTTCGGGATAACAAATGTTCAGTTTGACTGTCACGGGTTTTTACAGGTTAGATAAATTACTTTCATATGTAAAAAAATATGTTATTAGAATGTTTTTTAAATTTATTTAAATGTAAAAAAGACACAAATAACATTACAAATATTAAATACATAATGCAAAAAAGCAAAGCAACCTTTTGTCTACAACAGAACTTGAGCATGAATTTGTGACAAATGTCTAACTACAAATCAATCACACTAAAGCCATCCCACCTCAATTTAAAATTTTTATGAAGCGATCATTTCTTCAGTTATTCTGCTAGTGCATATTTATATAAAGAAATACAATAAACACTGTATTTTTTTCTTTTCAGATCTTCTTAGCACTTTAAAACTGTTAATGCTGCACTTGCACAGTGCCATCAAAGAAATTCAAAGGGAAAGACAGACTATGCCTTATAGCATTCATACACACTTTTCCACAGTCTTTCTTTAGTCAGTTTCACATTCTCCTTCATTTAAGAATCAAAGAACTGACTACTCTGGCAGGTCTACTTGATGAAACATCTCCTCCTCCTGGGGTATCTGAAAATCAAATTGATAATGGCAATCAGATAAAAATGTAATATTTTAGATAAGTTTTCGTAAGCTATGGTAGCTATTTTTGGAAATGTGATACGGCATAATATGGCTACTATTTCAACAGAAAACATTTTTTGTGGACAATTTAGAATCTCAATTATTACCTGTGAGTCATCTGCATTCAGTAGAATGATCATATTAGAAGAGGGCACGAATTCAACTGTAAAGCCAGGTAGCCAGTTAGGTGAATCCAAATAGGTGCCCAAAACAAAATAACCCCAAAGGCATGAATAAACACCATCTTCAGAGGAAATGTCTAACATTCTCATTAAAAGCAACAAGCACACATAATAAAGCAGATGAGCTCATGCTGACGTTCTGATTCACTTCACATGTGACCACAGCAACATCAGGGCTATATAAATAATTAATATAAAAAGAGCATCATTTTCATTGTACCATGAAAACGGAAGAGGTGGCTGTGGTATCTGACTGGAGCTCTGTTGGTATTCAGCACAGCAGCTGAGCCCGGACCGAGCGACAGTGATGCCCTCTCCCGCTCATTTCTGGTATGACTGCCACTCACAGACATCCTACATGTGGGACATGACATATCCTGCTCTAGCCAGGAATGCAAACATGACCTGAAAACACACATGGGTAGCAGCATCTTTTAGACCATTTAAAGAGGTTTCATAAGAAAAATTTTCTGATATTTTCCCGCAGCAAATCGTAATGCTTTATTAGTCATCCATTCAGCTCGGTGCTGCATGACAGACTATATTCACGTACTGCAGAAGACTTCATCTAGGGCGGATAAGTAATTACTTGTAACTAATAAATCCTTCTCTATCTATCTAGAATGTGGTCATTTTCATACTTGTGGAAAAGGTGCCCACAGGGCAGTTTGTATGCTGTGTACATCTTTTCCCAGCAGATAGCACATCTGTCATCATGAGATGCCAGCTCTTCCATTGTAGCCACAGAAAACCTGCCAAGAGACATTATGATTTAGGAGGCCCATCTTTTCTCACTTCATTACTGCGATATGCCAAAACAGAGGGACTATATAACAGCTGTTACTTTACTCACGTACAAAAATAAACAATACAGTACAGGAAGAAACTGAGAAAATTCAGGATCGCTAGCATTATGTAGCCTTATGAACTATTAATTGAACCCTTTTACAAAGTGTGATGCATTTCCACATTTACTAACATCATAAACCTAGAAATATTTTTAATTAATAAGTAATCACTTTAATATACACTTACAAAACGCTATATTATATTAACATGGCACCAAATCACAAAAACGCTAACACTGCTTATGAGGGCCAGTGTTTCTAAATCACTGGCAGCGAGTGATTTTTCCTGCATTTGGAAAGGTGTGGAGATTTTTTTATTTTCTGTTTGAGCATATGGTAATGTTTTGCTGAAGTCTCTTATTCACCACTATTTACCCAACTATGGCGAGGAAGGCTTAAAAGGCCCGTAAAACTTACCTCTTGTCCAAAACATTATAAATATGCAGGTAGTTTTTGTGTTGACGTAACCTGCGACGCATTTCCTGAGACAAGAAACGTAACTGTCTCAAAATAACCAAATCAGCCACAGAGAACAAATGATTTCCATAAAGCTGGATAAGAGACAGAGACAAAAGACAAAAAAATGCTATGAAATATATGATAAAATATTAATAAAACAACTAAATATTCCTATTTCAGTGGTTAAAAATAAAACGATCGTCTCACCAGCATGTGGATATGATGCATCATATTTAGGAAAAGAATGCCCAGCTCCATGACAAAGTCTGTGTAATAAATACAGGCCTCTTTATCTTCCCAGGAAGCTTCCTGGATCAGGTCATACAGGTAAAATGCGTACCTGAATGAAGGCAGATGTCATTATAGCAAACAATCAGCTTAAAGCACATATAAGGTATAATGTATCCTATAAATGCATAGAACAATGACATTCCAGTCACCTCTTATGGGTCTTTATTTCAGTCTGTACTTTACTTGAGTTCTGTTAAACTTATAAAGAATGTTATTCTGTTTATAATTCCTTCCTTCTATTTAAAATTTATCAAATGTTTGTTTATGTGTCGATGATAAACCTCACATTGACAATACTCACCGAAGAATGGCATGGCTCGTATATACAGTCACCATGAGACACTGTAAAAACAATGCTTTTTTTAAGTATTTGTATACAGTATTTGAAATGTATACAGTACTTGTTTTCACACGAATATGCACTAGTTCACATGCACACACATTCAAACTTACTTCAACGGCCATAAAGAAGAGAGTGTGCATACCATGGGAAAACCCCAGCAGGCCACATGCTACAGTGAGAGCCCCAGAGGACACAAACAAACACATCAGCAGAAACAACACGAGCATATGTCTGCCCAGAGTCGTGGTGGAGGAGGACGAGACCTATGAAACAAAAACACAATATCATATATTACATTTAATGCACACCGTAACACTAAAAAGGAAATGACAGAGATTCACAACAAAAACACAGTTTTATGACCTTTGCTGTCTAGGTGAAAGCACTTACATGAGGAATGATGCTGATTTGAAATCATAATCTTGTCTCACGCTTAAACTAAACTGAAAATTATTTTAGTAAACACACCTGGGATTCAAGGACTCTGATGCTATTTATAATGTTAACCCTGAAACTGATATGGACTGGGGTGGTCACATGGTAGGTCATCTATGTTATCCACAGTTTCCTGGCGCTAGATTTCTTTCTCTGAGTATTGAGTGTCTGGATATTAACTGAAAATATTTTACTTACATACTCAAAACGGTCTTTGCAGAGCTGGGCCAACAACTGGAGAAAGAGAAGTGTGGAGAACCAAAGACACCACATGGCCAGCTCCCTCTCTGACTGCACATTCAGTACACCAAAGAGAAAGATGGACTTGTGGAATAGAAAGTTCCAGATTTTCTCCTTCAGGTTCTTATAGGAGAAATGTCAAGAACATAAATTAAACGTTCATTTTTGGAGAAACTGAAACATAATTAATTATTCCTTCTTATATGACATTTTACCTGTTTTTCATTTATTCTGACTTCACCGAACACAACAAGCTGGACACATTTTCCCATCAGCAGAAGAAAACAGCACATTGTGTTCACAAGAATCTGAGGAGATGAACAATGTAGCTGCACTAATGTACATTAGATGTGCATTAGGTTGCACTGATGATAGCCAACCCCAAAAAGCTAATATAAAGTATGCACTGTACGCTGTATGAAAACACAAAGATTAAAGAATAGGCAGGACCATGTGATTTGTTTGAATTAATAACTGAGGTTTTCGTACAATGCAAAAATATGAAATAATTTAATATTTTAGCATAACGTAAATGTGTCAAGGTATTAACATAACTTCATATTCATATTCACTCAAAAGTTTCATAGATAAAAAAAACCTTTACATTTTAAAACCGAGTTAATCATGCAGAAATTCAATTTAATGATGCTTCTCTCTTTAGAGTGTTATAAGTTGTTAGTGCATAGATAAGGCCCCCAAAGTTGCAAAGATTAAAGTCTTAAAACCAAAGAGATTAAAAGATATGACTTGTTCACACACTCCTAAAACGGCTTGTTTAAACGAGACCCCACATGTCTACTGTGTGGGTTTATTTTCATTGCCATTTTATGGTTATGCTGTGTTTCATTGTGAAATCGAAACTATTTTCTTTGTGCTTTCAAAAGAGACACAACTAGAAATCAGTGGTTAAACTGTGTTTAAAGCACTGATCCAGGACAGCTCAACACAAATATTAAGATCAGCCTGTGGTGGCTCTGTAGAGAGACTATTAAGTGGGGCAATTTCAACTCAACAAGGACCATCTGGTGCTTCTGACTCACAACCTGTAAATTAGTTACGTTTTCGTTGCTACTTGCTATTCAACCGAAAGTTTTGAGCCGTGTAGTGTTTGCTATTTCTTCTATCATGAGCGCATTGTGCTATGTCGTTACGATACAACTCGACGAGTAAAAAGACTTACGGTAAGGGGCGTAACATTACAGTCACATGATTAAGGCACTCAACCAATCACAACGCACTAGACAGCAGGCCAATCAGAGCTCATCTCGTTTCTCGGAACGAAGAGCTTTGTAAAAACCCACGCTTTTCAGGAAGGCTTGGAGTTACAATAACAGTATGAAAAACCGCATAAACACATTGCATTATACCAAATACACGAAATAATGTTTTTTAGCAACATCATACGAGCCTTTTTAAAATGCCAAACGACTCCAAGAGCATTACACCTTATTTTACTTTAGGGAAAAAAAAGTTTACACGAATTGCGTTTTTTAAATTCTAGCCTAAGTATTCTAAAACCACCGGCATTTAAGTCATTCACTGACCCATATATTTCTGGGATATGTAAGGTTATTTGCCCACTTACCCAAATGTAGAAGCTCTCCGTATCGTGATGCCAAAAAACAGTTGCATATAATTCTTCATTGTTGCCATTGCCATCGCCTGCCCTGCCAGCGGGTGGGTCCTGAGAGAGTTTGTTCGTGAGAACGGTCTGTTTGAACGGATCTTTCGCCTCTTCACACACGTTGTAGATGCATCCTGTCAGTAAATATACACTGAAAGCTGCGTACATTTGTAGCCATGGCCAGGACAACAACACATCTACAATTCTCTGCGGCATGATCACCAACACACAAAATCTACAACAGTTTATGTCTTTTACTGACTATTCATAGTAGTAGTTATACTTTAAGACATAAATTCTCCGTTTCGGTCGTCTTAAGCAGAGTAATGTAAAACATGTCCTTAAGGCAAGACTTCAGCGCTGTCACTTTAAATCAGTTTGCACGGGAGAGGGCGCAAAGATCACACAAAAAAACACAATCGGAATATCGAAAGTGCTTCTTTAAAATCGATTTTCTTTTTGAAATTAGAGTGAATTTAGAAACTAATATGGTCAGGTTACAGGTTATTCTTTTGCTTATTCTTGGCCTTATAAAATGCTTTTGAACATGTAGTTAAGGCATATATTTTAGGCTATCACAATGGGTGTTTTTATTTTATAAGGAAACCATTTATATAGGGTCAACCTATTTTATTAAAGCTTTAGCCAATTCACTAAATATTTGTTTATATGGTATGAGCTATATTTTTTCTGCTCTTTACGCATTCTTGTTCCTATTATTGTACTTTTTACAGTTCCAAAATCCAAACAACTAAGCTCAAGTAATATCAATTAAGCTGGAGTTACTTTACTGTTAATATTGTTTGATCAATGTTAATGCGATGTTGATTTGAAATCACTTTGGATAGCAACTAGGTTATATGACCTTTGACTAGGTTTGCTGTATTTCGTACAGCATAATATTCAGTTTGATCTGTGGAGTCCATGAAGCTAGTTGTGCTCAAAATTAATTTATGAGGTCACATACATACTAAAAACATACATGACATGTAAGACAACTTGCTGTGCCAAATATATATGCTACCTGATATGATGAGATCATGCTTTCACAGTAGATGCTAAAGAACTAACCAGGAAAAACAAACTACAGTTCATTGCAGAGCTCTCGCCTCCTTTTTCTTTTCTTTTCAGCTCATCTTTTTCTCTTTCAGAAGCCATTTTTATTTATTAATTTGTTTTTCCTTCACATTTCAGATCCACCAAGAGTGCAACCCTCTGGAGGTATATTAACGCATGTATTAAAACAGCAATACAATTGCGTGTGGGTTCCTCTTGGAGCCAAACACCGGTCAGTCTGCTCTTAAAGAGTCACAAACCACAACACAGAAAACTACTGCAAACTACTGTATGGCCCTTAATAGAATAGTCAGTTCAGTGGACAGAACATGTGCATATATTGTTTGTAATTTGTAAATATTATAATCTGTCGTCTGGTATAATTGGTTGGTATTCTAATTCAGTTTAATGTCAGCCTTATCTGCTTTTTCCATGCATATGTGATGACTGAGAATTATATGCTCTACCATTTAGAAGTTTGTGGTCAGGAAAACCTTTATGTATGTATGTATGTATGTATGTATGTATTTATTTATTTATTTATTTATGGCAGTGAATGTTTCATAAAAAAGAATATGGAATCGATCATGTAAAGATAGATCGAAAGAGACAAATAAATAAATGCACTTTTACAAAGAGCCACAAGGTGGTAGCATCTAGTCAACAATAGTCTTGTGAATTCCTGTGGATTCATTGAAAGCTGTCTAATTGCATAACCAGTGCTTTTGACTTTATTTTGAAGATTTTAGTATTTTACTACTATGACATGTGATGATCATTTAAACATATTGTTAGCTTGCTTGCTAATTGTTATAGCCTATAATATGTGAACAGAAACAAGAGCATCAGTAGGCTATCAGATTACACGATCATAATTGTATTACTAAAATTAGCTCAGCACGTTAATTAGTAAGGGTATCCGCATACATAAACAAATAAAAATACAGAGGCTAATATTTAGCGGGTGGGTTGGTTTCAAAAATAAGCGATGTTAACTAAGTTGGCTTACTTTGCACAGTGCACTCATTAAATTGTGTCTTTTGTCAAGTTCTTTTGTTGACATCCGGTGGAAATCTCAGGGCAAGAACCAAATCAGACATAGCCGACGAAATAACGTGATTAGACGCACAAAGCTGCGATCAGATTTCACACAGACAGATAAAACGTGACCGGCCATTAAAATGACCTCTTATATAGTGTAAATGCACATTACATAATCGCGTATAATCATCCGAGGCACTCGGCAATCGCCTGCATGTGCGGCACACTGCATCAACAGCGCCGGCCAAGCCTGTCGAGCTCCGCGACTCATGTTAACAGGCAATTAATCAGCCGCTTGATTACAGCGCGCCGCGAGCTCTGAACTCGACTGAAGGCGATTGCGACGCCGCTGTGCTATGCCATTCATCAACATGTGACAGAAGCAACAAAGGCTTGAGCTGGAATGGAGCGAGATGTTTTTGATTAAACGCTTCCAAGGAGATGAACCAAACAAACGTTGCCATGAACGAGTGTGTTTGGTTACAAACACTCAGAGGGCAGGGGAAGGCTGTCGGAGCCAGGTGCCGCTGTTTTGTTTGTGTGTGGTGCGGTTGCCACGGCAACAGCGAGACCGGCGTCTGTCCCTCAGGAGAGACTTTGGACAAATGGACCGGTGTTCCGTAAACACGTCGTGTGTAATGCTGGATAAGATAGTAAACAACTTTCTTACTGAGTATCTGGTGCTATTTGTTTATTTTAACGGCAGTTTTTACTACTGTATTTTTTAGAGGTTACTGTGGTTACAGTGGCACTTTTTTGTTAGTTTTACGAGAGGCAGCAGAAGCTAGCAGGTGCAACTAGCTTTTTTTGCTCTGAGTGCTGAATAAAGCAAAAAGGTGTCTGACCTTTACAAAACCAAAGACCTTCAGTACAATTTTAGTGACGTAAAATAATTTTGCTTGGCACATCATTTTATTAACGGCTTTTAGTGATCCCCAATGCACTGACCTCTAGTCGAAAACCCTAGTTTACCAGAATATGTGTTTAATCTATTTCATCTTTATTTCAACTAGTAGTTATAGTAACGGTGAATAGAAGTAACTACACAGACTCAATATTTTTAGTTGTCTGTTTCAGTATTGCACCTCACCAGAACAGTTTTACTGTTGCTGCAGAAAAAAAAAAAGTTGTGTATGTATTTTATTTGTTATTTAAAATAAAACAGAATACCAAACAAAAACAGAGAACTTAAAATAAAACACACCAAAAGTTATTTAGTAATGGTTTATACAAAGGCAGTTTCCAGTTTCAGTAACACAGTAAGGTAACTTAAACAAAGATATCACAATGATTTTTTGGAAATAATAACAGAAGGGTAGCTAATACATACATAAAGCTGTTTACCATTATCCTTTAGAGAATGACATTTAAGTTTAAGCAATGAATATTGTAAGATTTTATTGACAGCAATTCCGTTGCATCTATACACACATGTTGGAAGAAACAAGTCTTCCTCTGTTCTGCTAGTCCCCTCCCTGAAGCAGTGTGGTGTTTAGATGCACCTTTTTTGTAGCTATTAAACAGCAACATAAAAACTGAAACAAATACTTATCTGTTTCCCCACCTGAAGAGTCGTCTTTATGCTTGCTCTTTGAGATTTTCACCTGAAATCATACATACAGCAGGGGCTGGTATCTGCACGAAACGAGTGAGACCAGTCCTCACCAGTTCCTCTCTTACCCTTCTGTCAACTTTCTAACGAAAACCGACTGTAATACTATAATAAATGTTCTTTATCCTTAAAGAGAAACATTTACAACACTTCCTGTGTTACACTGCATAGTGGCTGTGTGATCTTGCAGGTCAAAGTTCAAGTTTGACTTTGGTCCAGACCTAAGTGCTGATGAAGATGAAGCTCAGGTGAAGCTCGCTGACGTGGAGACAGCGGGGCCTTACTTGGCCTTGGTCTTCTCGTCGTACGTCCCAGCGTTCTTGTAGGCACCCACGTAACCCGTGTGCTCCACGATCTCCTCCCTGCCACCTTTTCCTTTGCCTTTCCCACTCTCATCAAAGCGCTCCTTGTGAGAGCCCGTATATTTAGATGTGTCGGTTAATCGATCCACGGCAGCGGTTTTTGCCACTTTCTAGAACGGTTAAACAAATATTGATAATGTTGATAATCGTGACATCAGATGTAAAGAATAAAAATGAAAACTGAACTAGAAACGTGCTTTAGCAACCCAAATGACATTTTTATTTAACCAGATTTGTTTTGAGCCTGCCCCAGCAGAGATTTTCTGCATTGAATGAATTTCACATATACATCACGTATTCTTGCAACTGGTTTTGAACTTTTAACTAGTTGCCAGGTTTGATTTATTGTTGTTTGATTTGTTACTGCCCTCTAGTGCTGAACTGACTGAGGAATGATGTAGCAGTACCTTGTTAGCGTTTCTCAATCCTGCTTCTGGAGGTCAACCAACACTATTAATTTTAGCTGTCTTGTTTTATTTGACACATCCAAATGAGTTCACAGAAAGCTCTGCAACTACAGATGAGCTGAATTACGTGTTAGATACAGGAGACATCCAAACTGTGCAGTGTTGATGGAGCTTCAACAACTGCTTGCCAGGCTTGTTTTTTCTTAGTTCATCTTACATTTTAAATATTCATGCAATACCCTTCTATTTCTGTCACATCTAAGATTAATTTTATATGGTTGATGCAGCCTAGTAACTAGATGAAGGATTTCATTATGAGGATAAAATGACAAACAAATAACCTTTCTGTCTCGTTTTTTTAAAGAAGTCTTTTTTTTCTTTACAATAAAGTGTCATTTATTTATGATGGCCAACCTGAACTTTCAGCATCCTTCAGAAATCATTCTAATATGCTCAAGAAATTTATTGTATACATTATGATCAATATTTTGTTTATCAATTGAATGCATCCGTGCTGAATTAAAAAATTTGTTTCTTTTGAAAAAGAACCCAAAATATTGATTTTAAATGTTAATTTTGATGTCATCATTGTGTTCAAATGGTTGACTTACCGTTACACCAATGTTGGTGGGTTCCTTTCCCTCAATTAGCTTATGTATAGACTGCAGTGCCTCTTCTTTGCTTTGATTTTTGAACCTCTTTGGTGCCAGTTCTTCTAGAGCTTTCTGGAACTCCTCGTATGTTATGACCCGAGATGTCTTTGCTCTAAATAATGATAAATATATGATTTTCAACTTGTCTGTTCTATTGCCAGTACTGCACAGTTATGTTTTACATGTTACATGGTTTAGTCTATGAAAATATTGTTAATATTTACAATATTTCCTGTTTTACATTTTATATGGTTTATTTTACATGCACGGTAATATTTGTGTATATATATATATATATATATATATATATATATATATATATATATATATATATATATATATATATATATATATATATATATATATATATATAAAGACTGTTCAAAGTCTTCAAAAGGAGAAATGCTGAAAAACTCACTTGACTTTTGTGAAGATGATATCTACGTCAGTGCTGGTGACATTCTTGCTGTCAATAACTTTGCAGTCTTTGCATAGTTTAGCCCAGTTTTTCCCGTTCATCTCCTTTCCAGTGGCTTTGGTGTCACCATGAATTGCAAACTTCTTAAAGGCGCTCAGAAGCTCGTCCATTTCTGTGCTTTCTGCCATATTGGGTATTCTGCCAAACAAATAGTAAGACTATGACCTAATGGAACTATTTCCTAAGAAAAGGTGTATTAATTGACCAAATAAGACATCTGTAATAGTGGCGTGGTCAACTGGCATTACTGAAGCCTTAATGACGAAAAGGAAGACAGAATACCGCAGTACACTCAAAAAAGAAAGATACACTGCATTATTGTCTAATAGAAAACTTAGATGTGTATTATACTGTATACACAAATAAAGTCTACAGCCTCAGGCTGTACAGATAGAGTTGAGACAACAAAGACAACAAAACAACCTTCACTCTGATTTAAAGGTTCTGACTGATTCAAGTCATCTGCATTATCTAAACTATCCTTTGATCTTGTCTTTGAGATATGTCACTAATGGTCTTCTTATTGCAGAGTTTTGGCAGGCAGCTTTAGCAGGTCAGCTTCTTTTCCATTGCGTTTTGCATGGCCTGAATGAATAAAATACTAATTAAAGAACCAGCCAAAAGTAACACATTTGCTGTGTGTGGAGCAACAGAGCCTGATTTCAAATGTAAGGTCTGTAAGGACTGAGCTAATGAGATGATTATCAGTTCTCAGCAGACTGCTAATTATTCACTTTGGAGCACTGCTCAACAGACAAAAACACATTTCCTAAATATTTGCTGTCATTTACCTTCTTTTTTGACGGGTGCACTTTAATTATGATTAGCACTATGAAATCATAAATTTTTACATTGTTGTCTTATGATTGTGAATGACATAAAAGTCTGGTAGTAGGTGATTCTCGGTCGTTTAGTGTATGATGCCCGGTATTTCCTCTGAAAACATGTACAAAGTTGAAAAGTGTAGTACACCTAAAGTTTTAAATCTGTTCACATTTTAAATGCTAAGTAGTATAGGCTACCCCAGCCTTCAATGACTTCACTGATACCTTCTTTTGTATTAATGCTATAAAAGGGACCGTACAGAAATGAATATTAATTAAATGTTTGCTAATACAAATTACAGCCTCAATCATGCTAATATGCAGGCATAAAATGACAAATATAAATGGATTGTTGAGCTTAAAGTACAAGAATGCATTGTTTCTGTACTTGCAGCTGCATTAATTCAAAACTCAATGGATCTGTGGAAGTGTTTGGATAACGTGGAATTTCAGAAGGAGGCCGATTTTAGGCGTTCTTGGTGCGTCTGCACAGTCCAGCCATTGTCGATGGAGGCGAGAGTAGGTGTGTGTATGGTCTGATGTGTCTTGGAGTTATTGTGGAATGTTTCGGATGGATGTCAGAAGTTTGGCAGCCAATGGCTCATGGAGAGGTGATGAGTGTAAAGCAGCAGTGGGTGGGCTTGCCCTGGCTTCAACTCCAGCTCTCTCAGCCATCTGTAGCCTCCTCTGAGCTCATGACTCGAGTGGTGCATCAAACAGTCTCTTACACTCTTACACATACCAAGGCTGCATTTATTTGGTCGAAAATACAGTAAAAACAGAAAATGATGTGAAATATTCTTTGATATTGATATTATACATATTTTTGAAGACGCAACTTATTCTTCTGATGGCAAAGCTCAATCTTCAGCAACCGATTACTCCAGTCTTCGGAGTCACGTCATCTTTTAGAAATTATTCTAATGTGCTTTCAATTAGAGTTGAAGACAGTGCTGCTTTGCAAAAGAAAAAAAAGTTACGCAGATTAGTTATTTCCAATTTGTCGAGGTGAATGAGTCCAAATATTGTTGCACCACGTTGTAATCATCGCTGGTTTGTCAAAGAGTTCTTCAGTCGCTGAACCGTTAAAGTCATCATGTTTAACATGTTGCATGTGCGTGCAGCGCATTTCCATAATGCAGTGTATAAGGGATCGTGTGTGAGCTGCTGAGGTTATTCCCACACAGGCGGCCGAATAAAGACATCATTGTGAGCGTGAGCCTCACCCTTATAACACTCATGCAAAGGCAGCCGTCCACATAAACACACACTGCCCTCCTCCCCAGAGATCCCCTCACTCAGGACAAGACTTTGTGGAGGTGTCCATGGAAACCATTGTATTAAGGAGGGAAACAGAGACACATGTACCCACCCATCCAGACAAAACACACAAACAAACAGTAGACACATCATGTTCTGAAGACTTTATGAGCAGATCGTAATCATATGTTTCAGACCCAGAGTTTTATAGCTAAATCTTGTCTGTGGTCCTGCCCTCGGGATACCTGTATTCCCCACACAACATGTTTCTGTGCACACACTCTGTATTTCATACTAAAGTATAATAGATTTTAATATATGATCATCACAAACCATGAAAAAGTTATGTTTTATAGACAACTTAATGAGTGTTTACTTTCTGATCAGACAGACAGCAGCCCTGTAATTAACCTGATGATGTCAGCAGGGTTTTGTTCAATATTTATAAAATGAATAGCATCCTCATGTGCCAATGTGCCGCTGGGAAAGCATCATGCAGTATATTTAGCTTATGTATAATTGCAATCTAAATAATTTTAGTCAGTGGCAGTTGTAATTATCCAGAGTGAACATGATTTCATCTTTTGGCACTTGATGACACTTAGTCAGGTTGCAGATGTTGCAGTCAGAACATGTTACTACTGTCTGTTGAAAACTTTCAATTTGTATTTTTTGTAATTACTATTATTTAATGTTTTTTGTTTTGTTTTGTTTTGTTTTGTTTAGTTTTTTGCATTTTTACCCATTTGATTTTATTTTGTGTATTCATGACCAGCAGGAGAGAAAAACACCAACGAAAAAAAGTTATGAAGGGTAATCCAAATAACACAGTGTCTCATTGTAACGAATGCAAATATAAGATTTGTTTAGCTAAAAAAATATCTGTAGTGTGTGTTTTGAAATGATGCAAATATAAGATTTGTTTAGCTAAAAAAATATCTGTAGTGTGTGTTTTGAAATCACGCTTTGTTATGTCAGCTTATGCACCGACTTCACATTTTACTGTGCAGCAATATTTATAAACAGCGTGCTTCAATATGCAAACCGCAGCTGCTGATGCATGTTGTATTATGGGTCTATATGATGTTATTTGTGCATGCATATAGCTATTAAGATGAGTGCATGCATGCATGTGCATTTGTATTTGAAAGACATTCTCTCACATTAGTATGAGTGAAATTGCTCTTACCTGTGCTACTGACTCCAGCTGTTGGCAATCCACACACACACACACGCTCCCAGGTCTGCACAACTTCTGTCTCGTTCCGCTCTCTCTCTCTTTCTCTGTCTCTCCTGTTACTCCCTTCTGAAATGGGCTTTAAAGGCTGAGGGCTTGTTATCATCTGTTTATTCCTGTATCCATGGAGACGTCCTGTTTAACATCAAGGGATGGCAATAAAAGAGAGAGAGAGAGTGTGTGTGTGTGTGTGTGAAAGAGAGAGAAAGAAAGAGAGCCTACTCGAGTTATAGTGACCAGGGTCATTTATCAGTCGGGCTGAACTGGAGGCTTGAGCATAGCAACATAGACACTTCAACTCTGTCCTGGGTGGGGCATTTGAGTTTTATTTGTGTTTATCTTCTGGTTTGGCTGTGTTCATATGTAAATGCTATTCATTCAGCAAAAGAGGAGAACAAGTAATGTGATTCATTCAGCACTACAGTACATGCATGTGTTAGTATGCGCGTGAAAATGCTCATCCAATAGTGCCTGTGTGTGTGTCTATACTTAGCGACCAGATTTGTTCGGAGTAGTTCTCAAGTTCCCAAATCTGACAGTACTTCCTTTTTAAGGACGTTGGGGAGCATTGTCATTTGTAAAAAATTATATTAAGGCTGAAACTAGAGGCTAGGTTCAAGCAAACTAAATGAAGGGAGAAATCTGATATACATTATCAGTCATTTCACCAGTAAAATAAAAATACATAAATATATGCACGCAATATATATATATATATGAAAGACATCATCAGAATACTCCATCTGTGGATATCGGATGGCGATTATTTGAAAATAATCCCTTTATGGTGAAATGATTGGTCTGTTTGGCTTAATTTTCAATAACTGACTCTTCATTATTCTTACTATGTAGCTTCTCCTTAGGTGTAGATGAATCTCGCAGAGGGCCATTCTGAAGATGGCCAGAGCGGTCTGTTTTCTTTTTCTCTGCTCTTTCTGTCTTTTTCTTATTTGGCACCTCTCATTCATCCACTGAGTTCATATTTTCCATGGTTGCCCTCACTGTCTGTCTCTTTCCTCTTGTTGTCCAAAGAACAAGAATTAAGATTCAGCAACAGCCTGGAGCCAAATGTGATTCTGATAGGAGCTGTACTACTTATTATGTATTATTCATGTTTTAAACCTTTTTTTTTATGATTGATACAACATGCAGGTCCAGTATTTATAGACACATATATGCAAAAACATCAAAACAATTTTTTTTTATAACATTAACATATAACAACTGTTTAAACGAACTGAATAATTCCGGCAGTATAATTGTGAATAATTGTGCTCAATCATTTGCCTTGCCAGTTCTAATACAGTACATCAGACTGATCAATTTGCCCTTCGAAAAGTGTTTGCTAAATGCTGACATTAACTCCTTACACACACAAAGAGCACTTTTGTTCATTTGCTGAATCATGGTGCTAAAAGATTAACTGTTTCTCTCTATGATTAGCTTCACATTCAGATGTTTTAAGAGAGGTGTGTTTGAACAGCTCTACATTCATCTTTCCACAGCAGTGCCACTGTGTTTTGAAGCCCTGGCATCTCCTTGCTGCAAACGGCATTTGTATTCTGCGATATAATACAATAATCTCAAATATGCTAGATTTATTCATAAATAAGCAGTCATTATGGTAGTTAAAACCTCAAGAGCTATGTATTTTACAATCATTATTTGAATTTATAATTCATTTTTTAATTTCAGTGTTTTCTGAAGTATCATGACAATCCAAAAGATAGAATGATTAAGTTTGTAAGGTGATGTTCTTTCACAAATCATCAGTACAGCATTTATCCTCTTCTTGGTCGTCCAGCTAAGTCACATGCACCGGTTCAGCAAATACATTGTGGGTATGCAAATATTTTGAGTATTTATGTGAGCGTGTACTTTAAGAAGCTCTCTAAAGAAACTTTGGAGTGTTGCCATTCCAAATAGTGATCTAATGAAATGATCGTTCATCACTCACTTGACCAGATTATATTACAGATGCCTCCAAAAGAAACAGCATTGAGACTTGCTATGAAAAAGGAAAACTACATACCACGGCAATACATTGGGTGTGTGGTGCATGTTTAAGAGAAAGGGAACAAGACATTGTGTTCATGTAATCGAAGCCATTAAAAAGCGAGAACCCCTTTGTTAGAATTAAAGACACCATTTTATTTCTAAAGGCACTTGCATGAAGAAAAGCCATCAGTCATTATTGAGAAACAAAACTCCCGTTTAGGATATTTAATAGTTATTAAAAGCAGTTGTTTTTACTCTGACCCTATAGTGGGCTCTTAGCAAATTATTATTATAATTTAAAATGCAACAAATCACAAATATTGCCCTAATTTCTACTTTTTTAATAACTACTTTAAGAATGTTTAACCTTCTGTAATCTCAAAATTATTTTAAAAAATAATAATAATTTTTTAGCGGCGCCCCCTTTTGAAAGCGAAGAGCCACTGCATTCACATCTCATTTATGAGATTAAAACAGCACGCGTTATTTTGTATTTTAGCTTTGAGAACAAGAACTCATGCACAACATGAGCTTTAAATGCCTAGCCAATAAACACCCATCCATCCTACACTGCACTGAAAATCGTTCACATCCTGAAATCCTCAGGAGCACACTCTGTTATAGACATTATCTTTTAATATGGAAACATACTGGGTTGGATTATTTCTTTCTGTAAAAATAATGATTTCAAACCTACAGATGTGTGACATGCACTCATAGCCCTATTAAGTGAACTTTTATGTTTCAATAAAGTGTTGAGTGATGTCTGTTACACATTCAGCGTCTAAGACACACACTGTATATCTCTTTGACCTTTTGATGATTGACACATTTAGTGGGTGTATGCAAGTTGTCCTGGAAACACTTTGTTGTGATATCAAACTTCTCACAGCAAAATGGTGCGCAGAAAGTGAACGGTCCAGTATCTGCCGTAGTATGACTTTTACGGTGCACGACATGTCAAACAAACTAAACCCTCGCATACAGCATTTCAACACATCAGACGGGACGTGACATGAGTTTACCGCTGAGTTTCAGTTTTACTCTCTCATTCTCAGCACCTCTTTATCACCCTTATTTAAACACGCAATACATCAGTTTTATACACACTATTTAAAGACGTGAACGTTGACCAATGAGAAGTGGGTCTAATCATCCGTTTGGAGTATTTCATCATCCTTACTCTATAACCGGTGCGCATGTGATGAAGTGGTTTGTTTTTAGGCTGCCGCAATCCAAATATGTCATCTTCCTTTTCTCATTTGCTTCATTTACTTAGCTGCTTTTCTGTGTAAATGAATGTCTCTTGATTTTCAGCTCATTTAGTGCTGTGAAAGCAGAGGAATCCATGACCAACAGGAAACAGATGTGCACCTCAGAACAAAAGGTCTAGGGCTGCTGGTTTCTGCATGTGAGCCTGATTGTGGTTATTCCACCAATCAGCGTTCGTTAAAGGTATACTCCACCCCAAAATGAAATATTTGTCATTAATCATCGACCCCCATGTCGTTCAGAGCCCCTAAATGCTTCGTTTTGTCCTCGGTACACAATTTAAGATATTTAAGATGAAAACTGGGAGGCTTGTGACTTGTTTCGAAGACAAACAGTGCGTTTACGGGTTTGACACTACAATGAGAAAAATTTCATTTTGGGGTGGAGTATCCCTTTAAGGTAGCTTATTTCTGAGTGCGTTTACTTTGTTTTTCGATAGTCTGTCTGCGTGACTATTGCAAAACAAAGTATTACATCCATCTGTCCAACCATGATCGCTGGTGTCAACAACAACGCTGTGATTTAACGAACACAAGTGGTGGGAAAATCAGAGAGATGTGTGGGAGCCACTGGAGGGTCAAACTAAAGGCATCAAACACTCACTTCATATTTCAGCTTTTGTTTTAACTGTTGTCATGGAGACGATTGCCGCTACCATAGCTTATTTTCTTTCCTTTTTTCTGGTTAGGGCTATAGATGATGAGGTCACCATTGGAAATGAATGAAACAGATTGAGAGACATTGATAAGTGAAAGGACACACAGTTCTGTTTAACCAATCTTTTCCTGTCAGACCTATCTCCGCTGCTTTGGGGGCTACTGCTTATTTATCTGGACTGAATTGAAGTAAACCTATTTAAATATGACATGAGGGTACATGGCGAACTTTCAGAGTCATCAGGTTTTTGTTCTTTTCACACTACATAACCGCCAATGTCAGTTTTTGTCACACATTTCATACAACAAGACCTGATCGCAGAAAGGTCTAGATATTTATTCTGCTTTTTTTCTGTAATATCCGTTCATTGTTGTGCTCTCGTAGAAGCATAGCTGGCTGTTAATATTTGTTCACAATGAACATCATTTCAAATCACCTTTATAGAAAATCACGCTAATGTTTATGATTTATTAATGCTTTATCAAGTTACAATTGGGTGATAATACAGTTTACGCTTTGCAATGACATAAACAATTGAGTTGGGATTTGCTATATAGCATTAATTTATGAGTAAAGTTAAATACTATATACAATTTGAAATACTTAAAAAACAATATTGCCGGGTGAAAAAATGTTACATTCGGTGATCATTTACAATCACACAGCTGTGATTTTGCTATAAGCCCATATTATGTTATGTGAGTACACCGTGTGTTTGCAAATAAAGTAGGAGAAATGTAACTATCCAACTTTACATAGAGATTTTTACAACAATATAATTTACATTTTGCATTTTATATGCATTTTCTTTACACTCGTATGACGTAGTAGTTGTAGGATCTGATATTGCACACTGACGATGCGAAATGCTCTTCAGTGTGCACAGTATAATTCATGAGAATTCATAATAAGGCCTTTGTTTGACTATGATGATCAGAACAGCCCATAAATCTGTTCCTCCGACAATAGCTTGAACATATTATATTATATATTCTATCAGCCAAGGTGAATTATGAAAACTGAGCTCTTCATCTCTGGTGAATAATTGCGTGCAGCGTGCCGCTGGTTCCAGCCAAAAGCTTTCTGTCAGCAGTTCTGCTGCTGTCACTGTGAGTCCTGTCACAAGTCCTGCTGCATGCCTCTCCTCAGCAGAGCAGCACTGTTGTAGTATCCTGATGCCATGGTTACTGTGGGTACACAGCATTGCAAAAACAGCAAAAAACATGCTTCTTCTTTTTTTTTGAAAGAAATTTGAATATTTTAAAGGCTTCTAAAAAGATTATTATGCCTATAAAACATATGTCAATATGTCACCTATCAAAGATTTTAAAATCAGAACAGGCAGCACATTTTTATAGTAGTTTGACATTAAGTGGATGTAGGAGCAGAACATGATACTGAGCTCTGAGAGCAGGAGAGGAAGGAGAGTCTGAATGATTTTATCCAGCTGGTCAGGGAACAGGATCCATCTTGTCGGTGCTATTTTCAAAACCAAAACAATAGCCCCATTCTCAAAGCAAGGAAATCACAAGCATAACTGCCAATTATATCATACTTCAGCTGTTGGTAAATAAACTTCGGTGGTTATTTAGTGGACATCACGACACAAGACACATCTGAGTACATATTGAGCATGTTTTCATCTCAGATTTTGGAGTCTAAAAAGACTTTTCCCCAACTCCACGTGTGTGACCATTACCTAATATTGTTTTTATGCTATGGCCTTGACAACAGGCTTTCTGTCAACTTTCTGACCTGGCAGTGTTCTCAGCTGACAAGCCCATGAATGCATAGTATTAAAATATACTAGGATCTACAGCAGGTGTTTGGGTGACACGACTGTGTGCAGGTTAAGGCACTGAATGTTCTTTGTCGGTAGAGTTGTACAATTACATCGTTTAAAAAAATTCTAACGTTCTTCTTAAAGCGTGTGTAGTTTGCACTAGATGTCAGTGTTAAATATTTGGATCATTTCTCATCCAAGTCTGCAAGTTGTCATGTATTTGTATTACCCGAGTGTTGCTATAGACACCCGTGACTATTTTTGCATTGGATTCTGAATGAAATGACGTGTACAGCAGTACAGGCTGTATATCCTTAAAAGGGAATAACCTTAGGGGGGAAAAAATCTATTATTGATTCAGGACACGTAAAAACAGGGCAACAATTGACCTATCTGTAAGCCCCGCCCCCTTAGCTACCGTCGCTCCCGCGGACAAACAAATGGAGTTGCTCACTGTTTTACAGTGACAGCTTCAGCGTGAAAACCTTGTCCCACAATGCTTTTGCACACCTTTGGACACAGAAGGCCACCAAATGTGAATTAAATAGTCCACGGAGTTGATAAAATATGTAAAGTTAAATACGGTGGATAAGGCGAGGGTTTCAGATCACCAGGCAAGCAGAGGTTCCTCATATTGCGGAATTACAATTACATTAATGTAAAGTTACCAGTTTAATGTGAAGAGACGGTGTAGTTGTTTTGTGTTTTGACCCACGCTGTACGAGAACAGACCTCTCTATAGTTCTGCTCAAGCAGATTAAAATTGAAACTTAAAGAGTATGATACCCAGAAAATTTACGTTTATGTCCTCATTTGGATAACGGTTGAATGCTTAGGGACATTTTGCTCTGTTTTGTTTGGTTTCAGGAAATTGAATAAAATAAATCATAATGCCTATCCTCTCAGGATACCTGGAATCAGTGTTACAAGTACCCCACACACATAGTTTTTTTTTTTTCCTTTTTTGAAGCACAAAAACGATGCGAGCTTCAGGTCTTTCAATGTTTCTTTATCGCTGGAAACCCACAGATTTCCGAGTTCTACTCTCCGTGCAGCTGATACTCGACTGCTATTGGCTCATCTGCGTTCGAGGGGAGGGGCTTAACAATCAATTATTAACATTTTTTAAACATGTCTTAGAAAGAAGCATTACTGGTGTTCATCTTAAGACAAAAAAGGTCCCCGACATGTAATTTAGTGCAAATCGTTTTATAGAAGCAGCGCAGATTTACATTTAATCTAGGACAAGGCCTAAGCCTTGCCTGTGAAACCGGGGAAAAGCTACAGGAATGACAATGAAAAGCGTGTTGAGTTTTACAGTCTCTCAAGTATATGTACCGTGCACCATATGCACATTTTTCACATGCTTGGGATATCTAGATGATCTAGTAAATGTATTATAGGACGCATACTTTGTTCCATTTCCTTAAATGAACCAGAAAACAAACGGTTATTTTGATCATACTTAAATATATTTTTACGCATCGCTAAAACAAATAACATTTCAAATTGTAAGCGACAAGATAGTACTCCTTTCGAAGCAAACATAGGTTGAGTCTGAGAGGCATTTCCTTTTTATTGTCTTTATTAAAGAACGAGTGACTTTTTCCCACCACGAATATTGCAGGAGTCTTCTGCAGTGCAATTTTATTAAAGAGAATTTCGCAAAAAATATTTCAGATTTGATTTAAAAACAAACACACAGAATATAGGTAACACAGATGACAGACGCATTTAAAACAATGGTAATGCAAAAAAAAAAAAAAAAAGTGTGGGAATACAGTTGAAGTGAAATGCATTTTATTTTTTTACATTAAAAAAAAAGAAGAAGAAAAAGCACACACATTTTCATATTGCTTCCTCATCAGGTCATCATTCAGCCACCCCCCTTCCCAAAACATCATGTACTAAGAATGCTTCTGTTGATAGATAAACAACTGTGTAACTGGGTTGTCTGAGCAGCATTTGAGATGGAGGGAGTGGACTTCATTCATAAGGGCCGACATCATGTGGCACTGCTTAATAGAAGATCTTTATTTAGAAAGTGACTAAAGAACTTGAGTAGAATACCACTAGAAGTACATTCTATAGTACGCACTATAACTCAAATTCTCCCAAACACAGACATAAAAGCTGATAAAAACAACAAAAAGGAAAAGCAACAATTAACAACAATAATTTAAAAATAAGGTAACTTAATATACATTCATGTAAAAATATGAACTAAAAACCCTGAAAGTGATATCAGTGGTCATGCGTGATTCATCATAGAAAACTAAAACTTTGGCATTTTATATATGTAAATAAATAATTAAGAAGGGCAGCACTGCATTAAGGATGTGCAATGCTACAGCAATGAATGTATTTGTGCAACGCTACAGCAAAGGTTGTAATGAAAATGTACTGGAGTTAATGAAAGGCTAAATAAATTAGTTAAGTTTTAGTGTCATGGATTCCTCAAACGATTCATGATAAGTTGAGGCTTAAGTCCAAGGCTTCAATCCACAATCAACAATTTCATGAATGAAAATATTTTATATATATATAAAAGAGAGTCTGATCTGAGGGGGGACCTCATGACCCACTGTCAAACATATCTATATGCAACTTTATACAGTATGTGGTGTTCAGACCCAATGACACTGACCAATGACGTCCAGCAAAAGGTTCTTACTGCTGACATTCAGTGGTGTTTGCATAGGTTGCAACAGTGCTACATCAGTTTTTATCTGATTCTTCTAAAGCAGCTCAAGTTTTTTTTTTTTTTTTTTTTTTTAAATGGAGAAACAAGTGCCCAGTGAGTCCTGATTAGTAATGATGCATTTCTGTAGTAGTCACTACACCAGAGCTGGGTTTAGTGTCCTCCATATTTCTCTTTTTACCTGTCTGTTTGCGTTTGGCCACACGGGGACTTTCCTCTGTGATAACGCCCTCTTGGGGCATGGCAGGCTCTCCACTTTCTCGACTCACGAACATGGATGGATTATGGGACACCATCTCAAACCGCTGCTCGGCAGCTTTCCGAATGACTGCTTTCCTCTTGGTCCTGGGCTGGGGGAAGGGTAAAGCTTGTCCAGGTGCTGAGGAAGGCAAAGTGCACTGGAGAGAAGAGGAATAGCTGGTGGCAGACGCAGCAGCAGTAGTAGTAGCGCTGGCCAAAGCTGCGCTGCCAAGCCGTGCCATTGCTACAGGGATCTCCTCCAGAGATTCTGCGGAGTCAGAATGATACTCAGCAGGGGGACCGGCGGCTTGTACGGGTGCAAGAGGGGGGAGGGAGGCCCGCAGGGGAATGCTGGGAAGGGTAAGCGCTGACCAAGAGAGGAGGACACAGTGGCGGCAGCTACAGAGGACTCTATTTATGTAAAAGCACAAACACAAATCACAAAGGTGACTACTCACACACCGTTTCACCAACATCAAGACCACTGAAAAACACCATATATGTTTTTTTTAAAGCTTTTGCTAGTTATTTCAGAATTTATTCAGCTTTCTCAGAAAAAAAAGCTTTATTAATAAATAATTAATTGAGATTAATAAATCTCGTAATTACGACAAAAAGTAATTAAAGATAGTCAATTTTTGATGAAAAGCTAAAATGTATTTAATAATTATAACATCTAGGACTAATTCCTGACGTTTCTAATTTCATTTCAATTTGTCAATTAAAATAATTGTTTTTGTCATAATTATGACTTTTTATCTCATAAATATGACGCTTTATGTCATTTATTTTCTAATAATGCCATTCTAGTGTCTAGGGCTCTATTCATGGTGAGAACTAGTTTAGAAGTCTAATTTAGAATCCCTTTCATGTCATAATTATGATTTATTAATGGATGTTTTTTCATAAGAGGCAGAAATAGGCTTCAGTAGTTACACACAGGCAGATTAGGAGCACAGAACTATTTAAACTCTGTAATTACAACTAAGCAACAAAACAGAGGCTAAACACTTATAAATCAGATAAAGACAACTGCACTATTGGTTTTAAACTGTCATACTGTGCTTTTATCCTTCTTAGAGCTATACTTCAGTCTAGAGCAGACAGGGTGTTGTTCAGTGATAAAGATCTACCACACTGTTTAATATTATATCATAATAACTTTTTTAATAATTATTTATATCCTGTCCTGTTATGATCTTCAGTCTCCTTGGCTCATTCATATATATACCTTTATAAAAGGCTTCCAACCTCAGACTTCAAAGCAGTATATATATATATATATATATCAAATTTCACAGTCACCGGCTGACTGTATACACCTGACTTACCCTGCTCAGCAGAAGTCTTTGGCATGCCTTTGGTGGCGCTGGTTTCAATGGACCTGTCACTGTTTACCTCGGCTACAAGCTTGCGCACTTTCCTCTTTTTTTTCTATGGAAATAAATGAAAGTGTTTTGGCACATACTGAGACAGATGGACATTGCAACTTCACTAGAGTGTACAGGGCTCTGGTTGTATGGTTTTCTGGTGGTTGTGGTATGTGTGCTAATGTGTCACACCTGTGTGTGTTTGTGAGGGTGAGGAGATGCTTTGTTCTCTGTTATGACAGCAGGGAGGAGCTCTTCTTCACCCATGTGCTCAGATGAGCCTCTGACCCTGCCATTGCCATAACGCCTGTGGAGAGACACCCATTACTCATTTACTTCAGATTCTATAGCATCCACAAAATTTCTTCAAAAGAAGATACATCCACTGTCTTCCATGTTCATTTCTTATGACTGATAAAAATGTTACGGACTCGCTGATCACCAAACAGGTGATGTTCAGCAGTTACTGTAAGAAACGTCCGCTAACAAGTATAGAATAGAAATCAGAATAGAAACAACAAGATCTTAGCTTCCATATTAGCAATATTTTTATTGCTCAGACTATTATGATCTAAACAAAATGCAGAGCTTTATATTCATATTTCATTACCTTTTTTAAACTAAAACAAATTAAATGTTTTACTGAATAAACAATTCAACAATGAGGCATTCACTGCGAAATAATCTGGAAAGTGAAATTCCATGGGGAACAATTCTGCCCCTATGACATAAGAAATAATGTCAAAGCCTGTTTTGTAATCTCTGTTATAAAACAGTATTCATGCTGACTGTTTCTTATTAAGCAATATGACACATGAACAAAACGGGCATCTGCTTCTGTACAGCTGGTTTAGTTAGAAGCCTAAAAAATGTAACAAAAAAAGTTAGAGAAATGGACTCGGATATATAAAGGAACTAATGGATTAGTTCCTTCAGATACAGAAATGTTTTAATCTACAACTGATCCTCTAGCTCACATTTTTTACCGCCCCACAAAAGCAGTAATATCCTTCCTTCAGTTCCAGCTGAGTTCTCAAAAAGCTTGACATGATACCATAATTAGCCAATAAAATAAATGAGATTATCTGTATTTTTGGAGTCACAGTTAAAGGAATCAATCATCCCCTGAAGCCACAACTGGA
Source organism: Puntigrus tetrazona (assembly GCF_018831695.1). NCBI lineage: Eukaryota > Metazoa > Chordata > Actinopteri > Cypriniformes > Cyprinidae > Puntigrus > Puntigrus tetrazona. The sequence goes on along the minus strand of NC_056705.1, from coordinate 20,351,888 downwards.
AGAAAATGTGCAGAGTAATGTTGATTTGGCTGAACTGAAGACGTTAATGCAGGCAGGCTTAGGGGGAGAGAAAGCCAAGTCTTGGTCTTTTGTGAAAGGAAGATTGTTTTTCTGCTCAATTATTTCTTCATGATGTAAAGTGGGTGACAATTAATCACTTGCTTGCTTTAACAATGAGCTGTTTGGCCAAATTTTAACACTACTCTCAGCTGTTCAAAGTTTTGGGGCAGAACGATGTTCTAAATGTTTTTGCCTTGATTCTTGATTTTAAAAAAATTAAATAAATATTTTTTTAAATGTATGTACATTTCACTATTCTTTGTATTATATTAAATTAGCATCAAAACATAGTTTATGCTAATGTGAGGGTGTAAATGTGATACTTTTAAATATGCTAAATATTATATTTAAATAGGTCTCAATATGCTGGCAAAACTCACGCTGATCCTTCTTGGGAGCTCATGGCGTTTGGATCCTCTACCTCCATCTCAGGATTGGTGTAGCCAAATGTCCCGCTATAACTGACCTGCTGCTGCAGCAAAATAACAATGAAAGTTAAATCAAACATAGTAAAAAAAAATACAAGAGATACATTTGCTTTGAAAATGTGTAGTGGTCCTACATAAAATATAAAGTATTTTTATGTTTCATTATTCACATTAGAAGCTGAATGACCTTTAGTGTACCACCCTAGTGTATAACCTTAAGGAAAAATTATGCCAATATTTCATCCATATTACATTTAGTCAAACTAGCTGAATATATGTACCACCAGCCATTTCTTTTTCAATAAATAACATGTGAATCTTCAGTTCTTCAGTTATGCAAGGACTTGCTTATTTTTGCAACTCAACCATCATTCAGTAAGATCGACAATAGGTTTATTTGCACAAGTGTGTATATGAATGGATGCATGTTTTTTGAGAACCGAAGTATCGAAGCTGTGAGTATATGTGCTCAAATTTGTGTGTCATGGGTGTGAGGTACTGATTAGATGCGTGTATGTGCTAACATGAAATTAGTGAAATGCCAGCCCTGCCCAACACAATAATCTACATGGTGAGCCAAAGCAAACAGATCTTAACGAACAGTGAAGTCCCATGCACACCTCTCAAGCGCTCTCATGAGATGTACTACTGAGTTAAGGCTGGGGTCAACATTTAGAATATATTGCATGTTACATACTTCATAGTAATATGTACACTACCATTCAAAAGTTTGAGATTGGTAAGATTTGTTTTGTAAGAAGTCTCTTATTACATTTCACAATTTAAAATGTATGTATTCCTGTGAAGGCAAGAGTAATATCTCTCTCCCTCTCTCGGTCTCTCTCTCTCTCTCTCTCTCTCTCTCTCTCTCTCTCTCTCTCATCACATGACACTTCAGAAATCATTCTAATATGCATATGGGGTCCAAATAACATTTCTTCTTATTATAAATGTTAAAAACAGTTCCGTCAAAGAGCTGAATGTTACTGTTATGCCTGCTTACAGCCTTAAAGCACAGAGCTAAAGGTCCATCAAGGCAGCTTCACACTGTCCTTAGAACACACAACATGTACGCTGTGGCAGGAAGTGAACTCATGGTGTGAGCTCATTTCCTATAGCTCAGTGTGAGCTCAATGCACCGCCCCTGAGAGGATCTGACAGTAGCCCGTTGGAGAGGTTTTCCTGGGAATGTGTTAATTGCTCTGCGAAGCAACTGCACAGATGATTTCGTCCGCACACAAGCTTGTTTTAACGACCTGGTTGTTACAACAGCTGGGTTGCCATGAGCTAGCCACCCTGATGATTACGTATGTGGGCAACACCTACGAAATCGTCAATATTCAATTTCAGTACATAAGCATTCATGGGGAAGCTGATTTGTAAACATGCATGTATTACTTTAAAAGGTTCAAAAGACGTAAACCATAATAAAATAGGAATTTGGAAGTGTGGTGTCATGGCCATATCTACATACAACACCATTCGATAGTTAGTAAGGTTAGTACTTTTTTTTTTTTTGTTTTGTTTTTGTAAGAATCCCCTTATTCGCACTTTTGATTAAAAATATATTTTTTTATTTGCATACATAATATCTACATGAAAACAATAAGTGGAAATACAGATCTGTTGAGAGTGCATTACTGTACAGTACAGATGTTGATCATCACAATGCAAATAACCAGCTTTAGCTGCACTACAAACATTTGTTTTTGTCTGTATTGTACCTTAAATAGATTCATCTTGGGAATCCCAGATTCATTCTCTGGAGGGGGCTTTCTCGAATCTTTGGCCTCTTGCCGATGCCGCTGTCGCACAATATACTCATATGTGCTAAGTCTGTTCCACACTAAAGTAGAGAACAAGAAATGAGACTGAATCTGATACAAAATATCTACTGCTAAATCACCAATACACATCACAACATTTACAACGTCATCTAGGACAGGAATCATATCTGAAAATTATTTATTATACTTTTTTTGCCTGATGATATGAATGATATGTACAAGTGTAGTTGTTTGTTTCTGTCTGATCTCAAAAAATAAGTTGAAGCCAAGTTCTTTTGCCACTGGATTTTCTAAGAATGCCCCCTTGTGGCACACGGTGAGATGCCACTCATGCATTAAATGGCTCCCTGTAGAATATATCATTTAAATGCCTATATTTTTTTTTTCTATTTATATTTCTACCATTGTTTATTTGATTTGGTTCCAAGTCATAAGCTATACTTCAAACCGGCAAACCCACAGAGGAAAATGTTTAATTAATTTTTAACTTAACAAAAAAAGCAAAATGAGATCAAATAACCTCAGAATGAAAGACTGATCCCAAAATAACTGTCTTTTCGGCATGGCTTCAGAAAATGCACTGATCTTGCCTGTGGTGTTTTGTTGTCATGGTTACTGAGGCTGGCACTGAGCTACACAGATCTGAGCTAAAGGTGGACAGCATGTGGCAGTGAGGGACTGTTTCATGGTAATCAAGCTGCTGTATCTATTATACAGAAGAATTGAGACTACACCAAAACCTGAGCTTAAACCCAATTGCTGGCATTGTGTAGATATTAACCTGATTATACAAGGCATAAGAGGAATACACTTGCACCTGCATTTCAAAAGGCGCAGGGGGGTAAATAGCTAGGTGCCCTATTTAAAAAAACCCTACTTCAAAGATATACGTGTAATGATCTATGCAAATATATACACGTTTTAATTCAAAGCATGCTGCACAGACTTTTAATGCATTCAGCTTCCTATTAAATTCCTTTCAGTGCATTATTAATCAGGCAAGGCATGGCATTTGAGTTTATTCCTAGGTCAGTATTAAAGGCAGAGGTGCGCATTGGTGGGAATACTCTTGCATACACTACTGTTCAAAAGTAGGATTCAGTAAGATTTATTTGTAAAGAAAGTTACACTTTTATTCAGCTATTCAATAGATCAAAACTGACCGGAAATATTTTTACATTGTTACTATTTTTTATCCATGAGTCCTGAAATGTCAAATATATCAGTTTCCACAAAAGAATTATGCAGCATAGCTGTTTTCAATATTTTAATATTAGAATAATTTATGAATTATCATGTGACACTAAAGAGTGATGTAATTGCCGTTTAAAACTCTTTGCCATCCAAAAAAATAGGCTTTTTTTTAGGGCCGACGTCACAATTACGTCACATCACTAGCTGGAGGCGAAAACTGGAGGCGGCCAATTCAAAAAAAGTACAGGTTCTGCGACACAAGGAGCTTAAAATATCTTCTTATTATGTAGGGTGCACAAATCTGTGCAGCAGAGGCTTCAATTGGAATTTTTTATGCATACCTGACGCTACTGCCAGACGACAGCGCTAGTAAAATGGGATAAAACAAGCAGACTGAACAAAAACAATTGTCAAAACTGCTCCCACTTGCAGCTCACACTTCTTATCAGAAAAGGTTAACTAAAGTATTGTCTTTTCTTGTTATGGGAATATCTAAAGATTAAAGTTAAGTCGTGTATGAAATAATGCCTGTGCATTTGTGAGTGTATATACATTATGGCTGGAATAATAATGTAGCTGTAAAAATAGCGGCCTGCTGAATTTGAAATATATCTTCATGACTAGATGAGTTTGTCTTAACTATACACGCTGGATGTGAGTCACTCTGGAAGTAATCCTATCAGATCGTCCATCCATTGAGTGAGCATGTACGGGCCAGTTGATCTGGTTTCGTCCGTTAAAATGAACCTTTTCCAACAACAGTCATGGTCCAGAACAGTGGCCTTATATAAGCAGGTAAAATCTGAATTTCTCTAGTTACAGTTAAAAAAAAAACCAAGTGAACAGATTTCACAGCTATTAGTAAAGCAGGAAGGGCAATCTTTCTGCTTACATTTTAAAATGTACTGAAATAGAAAATTTATTTTAAATTGTAATAATATTTCACAACATTATTGTTTTTACAATAACAAATAAGCGTGCGAAAAAATATAACTCTGCTGACAAAAGCTTATTTTTAAATATTTGTAGGTAAAAGAGTGTACTCACTGAGGTATATGTGGAAGCAGAGTAAGTGTCCCAGCAAAAGTGCAGACAGTAGGCCCAGAGTGATGGTGACTCCTGCTAAAGCGGGAATGGCTGGACCAGCTGTGGTGACCGGAGCCACGGGCAGAAACACAAACCACACCACGGATTCATTCCTTACTGCAGATAAAAACAAAACAAAAATCGGAGTTATTAAGAGTTTTAAAGTGCGGACAACTTTTCAGTGCGCTCAAACATGCCCATAAAACACCTCTTACCCTGTTGAAAGTGCTTGTCAGAACGAAGTTTTGATGGGTCCAAAAAAAACTCTATGAAAACATAACTAGCGATAACTACAACCAAAACAATCCCCAGGAGAGCAGAGATCACGCTGTTAAGAAACAGCCTGTGACAAATATAAAGAGAGAAAAAGAGGAATTAACAAATACACTGTTTGGCCATTACACTACTATTTGAAGTCAGAAATGCAGTTAAAATGGCAGTATTGTGAAATACTATTACAATTTAAGGCTGTTTTCTTTTTTTAATACGCTCCTGTTTTAATAGCACAACTGAATATTCACCAACCATTACTTCAGTTCAGTGCCACATGATAATTCAGAAATCATTCTAATATGATGATTTGATTGTGATTATCACACATTTTTTAGCATTAGGATATGTGATGATGAGAAAGTGGTTACACTTCCTTATACTGATATTGATATAAATTGCCATATACTTGCAAGGTTTCCCATTGTCAGTATGTTGTAGACCCATATATATATATATATATATATATATATATATATATATAAATAAAACAGACGGTCTACTAATACTCTAATGACTGCTAGGTGACGTGTACTTGCAATTATATTTACTCCTAGTATAATGTCAAAGTGGAAAAACCAGTGAAAATTAAACTCACAAACGAAACGAGTGTTTGTATGTAATGCTAAGCAACATAACTTGATCTCATGATCGCTTTATGACTTCCATTTGAGAAAACATTACATATGTCATAAAATGGTTCTCATAAGCATACTGTATATGGTGACAGACAGACTGTAAAATGAAATGAATATTACATCTCTCTCTAAATAGTTGGACACAGGATCCTTGACAGTTAAAGACTCTAACAGTTAAAATATCTCTCTACCAGCTGCTGTCCATAGAAACGACAGAACGTCAAAAAAGGACCCACATAATGATAGACAGAGAAGAGGAAGTCAAAACGACTCACCAGTAATTTCTGCTGCCCACACAATTGTTCAGCCATCGACAGTGGTGGTCAAAGCTTGCCACACACTTATTACATGCACTACAGTGTTTAGATTTAGGCCCCCTGGAAAGAAGAGTTTTACAGGTAACCGGTTATGTACATGTTGCCAGTTACGAGACCTGCTTGCAAAAGTTGCAATGCATCAAGTACAGCGGCAGATAGCAAAGTAGCGTATCTGTGAATGTGACAACTGTAAGCCATCCTCGTCTGTGTCAAGATTCACCAAAGAACATCAATTCAGTAAACAAAAAAGTCTGTCAGATGCAAAGTGGTAATTTGTCATTCATTGTCAAGTTGCGCATGAAACTTCTAGAAAGTTGTTTCTATACTTACACATCCACCTCACAGAGGTAGCAGTGACAGTTCTCGATGACGTGTGCATGTTTGGTGCGGTCGAACACTGGCATGGGTCCCTTATAACTCTTAGCTCTAACGTTATAATCCGCAGGGTCAATGGACACGGCCATCAGGTGCATGAAGAGGTGACAGATGAATGTAATGCCTGTACACTGAGCTCCGAGTTAAAGATTGACACAAAACTCTTTGAATGCTTGCTACAGGGTAACACATGTATATTGATAAGATGCAGATGAGTGCAGGAATAGTTTAGAAGGCCATGTGACAAACTTTAAAACAAGGATACAATATATCCGGCTGGGATCCAGTGTGTGGGGAGCAGAGGCACGAATACACCAAAGCCAGTGACAGCAAAGTAGAGATAAAGCAGCCAGGCCAGGAGCTGAAAAGGGTGTGGAGGCCAGCTCCAACCATTGGTCCGAGAACAAAGGGGCACATCCGCTCTTCTGGGTACCCCCTCACTCACTGGGGCTGTACGGTTGGAGTTCTTGCTGCAGACATCCATGAGAGGGGAGCCTCCTTCTGTCACTCCTGACATAAATACTATGGAAGTCAATGGTGACCCAAAACAGCCTAGTTACAAACTTTCTTAAAAACATCTTCCTGTGTGTGTGTGTGTGTGTGTGTGTGTACTTAATTAAATGTAACTTTTTTTTTTTTGCTTAGGCAGCTTTAAAGGCATTTTTTTTTTCATGATTTTCTGCATTTTTCACGATTTTCTGATTATTTAAATAGTTGTTTCTCTGCCAAATATTGTCCTATCCTAAGAATCCATACATCAGAGGAAAACTGTTCAGCTTTCAGATGATGTAAATATAATTTACATTTATGACTGGTTCTGTGGTCCGGGGTCACATATAAAAAAACGTATACATAAATATACACAGTACACACACGCTCTATTATTTAAACTCAAACTTTTAGTTTGGGTGAGATTAATCGTCTGACAGCACTAAAAATAAAGTCATGAAAATGTTTTTAAACAGTTTCGAATGATATTTTTGAATACTCTGCCCATAATTGATTCTAAATGCTTTGTTTTCACAACATTAAATGTATTTCTGATTTTTGTTTTTTAAAAAAAATTACTTAAAATGTTACGGCTACCCTACTTGATATCCAAACTAAGTTTTTGTAGATAACTGCTTTACAGTTTTTCAAAAATGCATTAAACCTGAAGATAACTTTACTGGTCACCGTTCCACTATAACAACCATTAAATTATGGTAAACCACAAAACCCACCTGGTCAGTTACTGATGTCAGGACTGCTCCGCCACATCTGAATCAGCCAACATTACCTGCACTGCTTTTTTTTGAAACGAAAACTACCACTAACCTGACACATCTTTGAGCCTCATCCACAGCACCAACGCAACAGCTCCGAGTGACAGCTAGCTCTATCTTTACTCATTTACCGTATCCGTAGCCCGCGTTTCAATAACCTAAATAATTCATCTCGTGGGTAAATCAGTCTCCTCTTGCTGTAGTAATTAACTTAGAATAGAGCACCAAAAACATGATGTTTAAAACGGACCAAACGTTAAGCGCTCGGTGTGTGCGTTGAGCACGACGGACTGTACCGTTAACTAACCATTCTGCAAACAAATCACATCTCACAGCAACCGCGCGTATCTCGATCAATATCCAAAGCGTTTTATTCAACCGAGGCTACTTTAACGATTTCACAAATATAGTAAAAAGATTTTATCATACAACAGCAGCAGCAGCCAATCCAATATTTTCAGACAATTTGTGTATTAAATAGCTGACCGACGCACCCACATCCGGGAAAACCGTTACACGACACGTTTTATTTCAAATTAAAAGTCCTCAGCACTAAATAACAAATAAAAATGTTTACGTGTAAAGTTGTTTGTTGATATGGAAGATTTTTTAAAATTCATAACACCTGAAATGATCACATTATTATTTATTATAATTTTTATTAACAGTACCAGTAGAAGTTATTCCGTCAAGAGCGTTTCTTTGTGCTGTATTTATGCTTTACAACATTAACATCTTTCCAGTGTTTTACTGTAGCCAGTTTTCCAGGAGATGGCACCAATATCATGCTTTAAAACATTCTTCATGAAAATGTTAAGTGTTACATATTGACTAGCAAAATACATTAGTTCACGTTTCTTTTTTTTTCCTTTTTTTAAGTCAGGTAAAGTATTATTTTCTGGAGAGGCTTGTCCATATATGTCTGTGAATTATATTCTATAATGCCAAATGTCTAAACATAAAATGTCTACTCGATTAGGTGCAATGATGTCTAGTACAAGGAACAAAGGTTTGTTTGTATCGAGTCATATATTTAAAATGCATTTTTAAGGCTTCATTGCATTTCTGTTATGTGAACATCTTGTAGATACTCTAACCATTTGGCTTGGGCCCTAACTCATTTGTTTTGGTCGTTATATAACCATTATTTTAAAAAAAAACCAAAACAACAACAACACATTCCTCTGGGGGCATAAGAGAAACTCCTTCCAAAGGAGTAGGGAGTCTTTTGTTCTAAAGGAGATTAACTGAAATTACTATGGTTACTAAACAGATATGGTTCTTGTGTTAAATTCTATAATGGCCACGTTCACACAGGGTTGACAACCGAATTGTCTTTACAGGTGTGAGTCTCGAAATGTCTCGTTCACACAGCAGCTATGTTAAAAACTCTGTATGAATGTGCAACGGGAGTCAAGCCAGTATTCCTTACAAGTAACCATAGCGACATCACCCGAAGTAATATCAAAGATGACGACGTCTGTAAAAATTAAAGTCTTATCACTTTTTGATAAGACAAGAGTCCGGTCGAGCCTCTGCGCTTGTCATACTCTTAAAAAATGTGTGTGTGAACGTAACTAAGGACTCAAATACGGGATTGACAACCGTTCTGCTGTGTGAAAAAAGCCATAATACTGCTTCGTATCAGTTCGAGAACACATGATAATTAGCATGTATAGTTTGTGCTGATAAAAAATTGTTGTTGTTCCAATGTGTGAACTGAAGCAGAGCTGTGGATTTGTGCCATAGCCACCAAAAAGCACAGCATGTTTTGCAACTGCTGCATGCCGATCGGCTTTCCAGTATAGAACTTGACCATTTTAATTATTAGATGGCTTGATTATTATTTTAGTTGATTTACAGTACATGGATGGATAGACAACAGACTTGGAACCATTTTTTCAAGTAAACTCTGGGTGATCCCATGTGTTTTCATTCAGCATAATTTGTCTGCGCTCCGGATTGTGCTTGAAGTGACAAGGCCTGATGGAGACTGATCATATTCTCATGTGGCACAAAACTCTTATCCAGTGGGCAAGTGGAAACAACCCATTAGAAACACATCATTCATAGCTGGCCCGCTGCAGACCCCCAGCCTTTAAAAGTCCTACTTCTCATTTAAATGAAATACCATACGGTGTGCAAAGACTGACCGATAAACCCCTCGGTTAACGGCATCCGAGCAGGCCCCTAAAGGGTTGTAACTCAGGAAAGAACTCAAGTGCTGTCTGTTCTCTGCTTCGGGAGGAAGGGTGTGAGGAATGTGACACCGAGTTGGCTATGCCAATGATGTCCAGCTTGTCCTGTGGTGGGATGGCTCCTGTCAGTGAATGAGCACATCTGGAGTTCTGGAACATTTTGGCTAAGCAATTCAATTCCTCAAGGAACATTTTCTGGATGAGTTTGTGTCCAATACAAACATGGGTTTTCTGCATTATTTAGTGATGCACCTGTTCCAACCCCCGTGGTCCCCCAGAAGGAGTCAAATGAGGTGAGACTGGAAGGGTGACGGCGTTCTTAGCACGTCTACAGAACAAGCATGACATTCTACCAATGTGGTAAGTAATATCTGAATGCTGCAACGAGCACGCTCCATTATAATTTGAACTTCCCCAGCAGGATCTGCTGAACAATGAGCTCTATTTCTATCCCAGTTGCCGTTCTAGCGGACATGCACGTCACAAACTTTAGCTAACAGTTTTTGGCTGAGCGTGGAGCTCATGTGGCCCAAGCAGTAAAAGCTAAACTGCTTTTGAAGAGAACGTTTGGGCTCTCTCTCTTGGCAGTGGTGTGAATGGTAACAGAGAATGAAGCAAGGGCCAGTGAGTTTATATGGGTCTGGAATGACCCTCTCACACACTTTCCCACATATAAAACTTAAATATCTCAGCTTTGATTTCAGTTAGTAGCTCTTCAGCAAAGGGATCCCTTAAACCCCTGTAGTAAAACTAACAAGCCTTAGGCCCCATTCACAATAACAACGATAACTATAAAGATAACAATTTGAATGCCTGGTTGCACTGATTTTCTCTTACAATCAAGGAAATGCTGTTAAGAATTTGTTCATTATATCCTGGTCCACACATGTATTGGCTTAAGCTGAGATTTGACCTGACAAGAACTGTACGGCTGAAGAAATCACTGCTGTCTTTGAGAGGCCCAGGCCAAGGATGAGCGAAGACTGGAGGGAGAATCTGGCAGTAACATAAACACACACACACACACACACACACACACACACACACACACACACACACACACACATATATATATATATATATATATATATATATATATATGAACCTCATGCTCTGGCCTTGGCACACTGCAGCCCTTGCCTGATAAAATTAGAATCAGGAAGCAGAATAAAACATGAAGTGCTTTGCATGAGTACATATTACGTTTCTCAGAAACTCAATGTGTCAGACACGTTTACGGTCTTGTTAATCAAAAGAAGAGGGGACCCCTGAACTCTGACTGACTGTATTTGGCATGTAACCATACACCATGCGAATTTACTGAGCTCATTGACATAGTGGCTTTAGGACCATCTTTTAAAACATTTAGTCTGCCTCACGGCTCAAGGCACATTGTCCTTTTCACTTTGCATGATAATTTTTGTAATTGCATTCTTTCTCTTTGCAGTGCTATTTTAAGGCTATTAATTGAACCAAATATTAATATTCCATGATTTGGAAATTTTACTGTACGGTGCCACATTTTTTGTTTTGTGTGGTAACAAATATTTTTATGAGATTAAGCAGTACTCACATTGCTATTGTAAAAGCATTCCTTACATGTCATTTCTCAATTTAACAAGAGTTGATGTCATATCAATATAAACACAGTGTCATAAAATAGAATGGTTGAAATGTGATTTAAAAAAAAAATATCTTGGTGTCACGACACTTGGTCTCTTTGTCTGCTCAATATTGAAGCATATTACTGCCTGTTAGCTTGTTTGATTTAAAATATGTTAATAAGATTTAACAGTCATAGATGCTTTTGATATTCTATCATGCAGACAATCATAATACTTGAAAGAGTAGGAATCATGGAAGACAGCTCATTCATGAGTTCATTCTTCTTGCAGAAATCTTATTATGTCCAAAAAGTGAAGTTTAACTGAACTTAAACCTATTCTGCAATTATTTGATGCCTGCATTTGGTCCTTATTATCACATAGAATGAGTCACACCCTCATTTTCTTTTCCCCTAGTCTGATTAATCTGTCTTTTTCCGGTCTTTTTTGTTGAAGTAGTTGCTCTAATTTCCCCAGTCGTGGCCATATAGTTAGGCTGGGAGCTCTTGGCATTGTCTGCGTTGAACTCGATTTGAAAACTAAGTGTACGGAATCAACAGCTTTGTAGGGTCAAATAAATGAATAGAAAAGGTCAGAGGCATGCTCTCTGGGAATTTGAACTTGGAGTCTTCTCTGTCTGTGCTTTGACAAGCAATTCTTAATTTATTTTCTCTTGATAATTGATGTTAGGGCATACCTCACTGACCCCCCCTCTCTTTACCCTTGTTGTAACAACAGTTTCCATACAGAAAGGACAATTGTGCTTCTTCCACCTCATGCCACTTCCCAGCTCCCTCTGTACCTTGCATGCCAGGAACAATGATTGTGGGAGCAGGGGTTGTGTATAGTGGTTGTTTTTGGGGGTACATGAGGACAGTCAGGGGGATCCTTTACTTCTGTTGCCAGGTCCTCAACAGGAGTCTCCTGGGATTGCTGCTGGTGTAGCACGCTCTTCCTCTTCATCACAAAGGGAGATTTAGCTCTTGCTGTGTTTAGGGAAGTGAACTCAGAGGGAGGTGGCCCACCAGAAAAAAGGAATCTAGAGCAAAGAAACAATAGCATCGCAAAAAAGAACAGTCATGGCCTTTTAATGTTTGCAGAAAGCTTCTTGTTCCCCCCCTCAGGCATTTTTACTATTGTGTGTGCCTGCCCACCCAGGACTATGACATTAGTTATCATACTGGGAGTAGAACAACATAACAGAAGCGCAGAAGAGGTTTTAATCTCACGCCAACAAGTGTATGATACTGACCTACAAATTTATTATCTTTTTTTTTTTTTTAACAAATTTTCACAGTTAAGTTTCTCTGAACATATTCATATTTTATACGCACACATCTATTGAAACCTAATAAAAAAATCTAAACCATTTAATACAAACCTCTCAGACGTCACACTCTACAGAGCGTTAGCTAAACATCTGATGCATATGGAACTTATCTAGAAACACCTCAGGATTTTCAGAGTCAACATCAGATTGGATAAATTATGCAGAATTTCTAGGAAATGTATGTGTCGTACTCTTTAGATGCCGTGATGCCAGACTCTCTCATTAAAGAAGAACGCTGTTGTGTTTACAACTGTAAGCGCTTATCAGGATTAACTTAGTTCTGGTTTTTCAAAAGTATGTGAAATATTTTTAATTTCATTTAAATATGTCCAAGAGTTTTACACACCCAGTCTGTTATTGTGGTGAAAATTTCCACACACCTAAACATCACACGCTTTACTTTACTCAGTCAAATGGCCTCTTGGGCAAGTCTTGGTAATTTAAAACAGACAAAGTTTCCAGAACTTCAGTCGTTAGTCTGTCTACACGAGACTACTAGACCAGCGGTTCTCAATTCCAGTCCACATGTACCTCCACTTTACATAGTTTACATGTCGTTCTCTTTGTTAACACACCTGATTCAGATCATCAGCTCGTTAGAAGTGAGCTCCATGCATGAACTTTGTTCCGATCTACATGGCCCCTACACAGTGTCCATTGCTCCCTACTCCCTGAGCAGGGGGAATCCTTTGATGTTTACTTGAAAATTACTTAAGTGTGACATAATATACCTCTTTAAATAAATACAATTAAAATTCATGTCTCAAACACCTAAATTCTCTTTGAATGGAACATATATGTTTGCTTCGAATTTGAAGTATCCAGTGATTTCTTCCCTTTGCAGGGAACTTACGGTCGAATGGAACAAATGTCTGAAGCGATAAGAGAAACATACCAAATGTGCAAAACTACTATACCAGACCTTAAGCTACGCGAGACTAATACAAATCTGCATATTGTTCTTTTTTTATAATAATTACAAAAACTAAGAACAAATAATCATTATTCATTACGCAACAGTATATGCAATACAATTTTCTTTGTGTTCCTAAATGAATCCTTATTTTTATTTTTATTTTTAAGTTTTCTATCACTACTTTTTATTTTCTGCAAGCAAATGTTTTTCTAATATTGTAATTTGGAATAGAACATATATTTTTATTGGGAAAAAGATACACTGTTTTTTGTAATGTTCGTTAAACAAGTTAACAAAATTCAAACTAATACAGTAAGCCACTATAGGCCTAGATATAAATTATATTTAAGGATCCTATGTAGTGGTATTAAAAAAAGAAGTTTGAAAACTAAGACACACCATGTTAATAATGTATTTTACACTGTACAAAAAAAGAGGTTATTAATTAGAACTACATGTCACAGTCTTTGGCCGACTGAAATCAGAGAATTAAAGTGTAGAAGAGCATGTGTCCTGAGGGAAACTGTGGGGATTGAGAAATGTCTAAGTGCTTGCAGCTTTCAGAACCATGAGTCTGGGCAGACATCACGTTAGAGTTATCCAGCTTTGTTGCCGTCTTCTTCGAAATGAAGGACACACACAATACTTGGAACCACATTTTATGGCAGTGTGACACAGGGAAATGAGCCCTAGTGCAAGCTGCCAGCAGCGGTCTCACAGTTTGAGCTGAATGTGAGCAGAGCAGAGACATGATTGGTGAATGGAGGTGTATCTTATTCGCAGCCATGGAAAACCCTCTTCTTTTTCCAGCACACAAACACAAACAGCAAAGGTCCAAAGTTAAAGCACTAGCTTTGATTACCGTAATTAATTTCAACCTTCACCATTAAAAGTGCCAAGGATACAAAATGTGATGGTTAAGAAAACGAATAAAACCCAGAAATAAATCATTCTATCTCCGTGACACTGTCCTCAAAATGTTCAAGAACATCTTCAAAGTCAAGGGCAAAAACCAGCTCAACCAGAATGAAACACATCTTTTTGATTTACAGAGGCAGGTGCCGGTGGAGTTACTGATAATTCCCGCTAACTAAACAAGCACCACAGATCCCGGATCAGTGTCCTTGAACATCTTGTGGTAATTCTGTAAAAATCTGCCATCCATGTTACAGTCACATTCCAAAATGGGTTAGATGATCTCAGGCACTCTGCAATATGTATGCACTGGAAAAATGTGACACGGAAGGAAGGAAGGAAGGAAGGAAGGAAGGAAACCATTAAGCGTAATCCAGAAAGAATACGTGATTGGATGCTTGTCTGTGTGCAAGCAAAACAGAGACAGTCACGCTGATTTTTATAACAATAGAATGTCTAGGGAAATATGATTCACACATTGCCACATGTGTCCTGCAGTGCAGAATGTAAAAAAAAAAGAAAATTAGATGTTATGTTACACTGTTCTCTAGTGTACAATATATTTTAATGTTTCATTAAATTTAAGTGAACAAGAGTGTTATTTTTTTATAACACTTGGCAAGATCCAAGAAGTTATGAAAACATACTGTACTGTCACTCTGTGTTCTGTGAGCTATTACTTATTCTTAGGAAATCTCTAAAACAGGGGTCCTCGTCTCTGGACCTCAAGATTCACTTTCTCGCAGAGTTTAACTCTTAACTTAAGCCCTAATCAAACACACCTAGCTAATCAAGGTCTTCAGGATTACTACGAGGGCAGGTAGGTGTTTTTAATCCAGGTCGCTGTTATTCTCTGCAGGAAAGTGGATCTCAAAGTTGAGGACCCTCTAAACTGGTTTCTTTTACAGTTCCTGTGTTTGAATTGAATTGACTTTACGAGTGATTCATTCAACAGATTTGTTCAAAAGCACATATTAATTTAAAAATGCAGCAAATGACTGCCTTTATGAGTGAGTGACCTAACCACTGAATAATTATTCTACCTTCTGAAAGTAAAGTCTCCCGCATGAGAGCCTCTTTTTACCCGCCATAAACCAAAGGAAGAATAGCTCTGTTTTAACATGATTTTAAAAGCTGTGTGTGTTACCGATTATTAAGTGTAGCTGCGCATTTTTGTGTCAAAGTCCCGAGGTGGCGGTATTGCACCTGACATGTTAATCATTATAAACTTTGTTTTGTACAAATTTTGTGTTCAATCACACCATGTCATTATTCCCATAATTACTAGATGGACGTTTACCTCAAAATTTATGACACAATTTCTATGACACATTTCAGGCAAGGCAGTTGGACTACCTGCTAACCCAAATAAAAAGAAATATATTTAAATTGTGCTTTCAATACTTCATGAAACTTAAAAAGTATATTTGAAGCATTTGCTTTATTTCAATTGTATGTCAGTTCATTAGAAATGCATCAGCATTACACTTCTACTATAAAGCAGATTGTCTTTACACACTTTAATATCTAGACAACGTACATATATTGTATACTTATACATTACAAATATTCAGAGTACATTCAAATTACAGTAGCAAATATGCCCTTAATAAATGAAATAAATCAAAAATGCACTTGGAATATAAGTATATTTATAATATATTTGTATATAAACATACTCAAGCACATTTTAATATATTATAAAAAAATCATTATAATAAATGAAAAAAGTGTGAAATGGCAGAGCTATTACATTGTAGAACAGCTATTATGATTTGTAGAACAGTTGGTGAGGGGCAAGGTGTGAGATGATGGCAGGATGTGGTGAAGCGATGGTGATGGGAGGATGCCCTGGCAGCTTAGATAGGCCCAGAGCTGACATCCCACAGCAGATTCAAGGAAGATGTAGATGGTCTGCCTGCCAACATCTGGGGAAGGTGCAGACTAAATATCCTGGCAGGTTCCGGAGAACTGGGCACAGCTGCAGCGATGAGCATGAGAGGACTGGACGAATGCCGGTGTGACTGAGGACCGTGGTGTACCTGACAAGAAAAACCCACTGCAGCCAAACAGGTGGAGAGCTGAAGCACAGCAGATGGCCTGCATGTCTGTGTCAGAAGTAGAGTGGCGATTGACAAAGAGGGAGCCGGTGGGACGAGGTCACTTCTCTGAGTACAACATGCACTTCAGACACTGTAGTGTTTTTACAGGATCTGTAAAAAGGAAAAACAGTTTTGCATCCATGATTCAATATTATAATTTGCTTTGATATTTATTAGAATTTTGTTGACATCTCACCTTTTGACAATATCCTCATCACGTTTAACATGTTTCAAGTCTTCTAAAGCAGCTGATGTTTTAAAAATGCGTAAATTATAAATACATAAATATCTAAAATATATTGCAGTATACACATAGCAACCTATTAAAATTGTAATCATTTTGTTAAATACAATAAAATATCGCTAAAAGTATGCTTAAGTGTATTCCTTAAAAATGTAATATATTTACTAACATAGTATTTTTATTACGCTTTTTAAGAATAGATCAAAAGTATTATTGTGTTTAGCAAATTCCTTAAAAGTGTAACTAAGCATATCTTTATTACCAAATTATTTCTAGTATACTTTTTAAAATATATTAAAATGCAATTGAATACTTGAATTTCAAGTATATTATTTATACACTTAATAATTGTCTTTTGTTTATGTGCGTGTAGACACTCCTCATCGAGTGATGTTTTTATTCATGGGAATGATGCAAAAAAAAAAGAAAAACATTCCAAAACATTTCTAGAGTGAGTAATGCAGTGGAAATATTTGCTTGGCTTTAGTGTGCACCTACCAGTATGCATTTCTCTGGTAACTCTATTAACATCAATTTAGTGGGACATTAGTTCAAAACATTATGATAGGGTTTGCATTTATTTCTGGAATATTCATTGTCGCATTATTATCTATCAATTACAGCAATTGCGAAATAACTTACATTATAGGAATTACGGAATTACTATTCAACTACATTTTTTTTCTGCTGAAAGCCACTATTAGAATAAAACAAAAAGGCCATTTTGCAATCAGTGGGCTTGATTGCTCATGCCTAAACCTAGCCCTAGATCAAAACCTACGATAGAGCAAATCCTGCATAGCAGTTTTTAAAAAAAAAGCTACATTATTTGGGCTATGCCATCCAGCACACTGATTTATACTCTTTTTTTGAGTGCTTCCACGTGATGTTGCATTGGCCAGATAGCTGAATTTTACAATTATTGATTATAACGTTTATATAGATATGCATGCTTTTTTTTAAACCTCATACATTAATTCTGCCGTTCAAGTGGAGTCCAAAATATAGCAGGCTTATTGATTAATTAATTAAAACGGCTGTCCAGAGTGTGGGTGTGTGTTTTCACTACTAACTGCTAGTAATGTGTGTGCATGCATCTGGATGGGTTAAATGCAGAGGACAAATTCCAGGTATGGGTTACTTGGCCTTCATGTCAATTTATTCTTATTATTAGGTATCAGTGTGCAAAAAATAAAGGCTCAGTAAAGGAATACAAAGACAGTGCTCTCATATAAATGAGATAAAGTGCCATGTGCAATATGAATAAGTCCCACGCAGTGATGCAGCTGCCATTAGAAGCTCTGGTTGCCATAGAAACAGTCAGTTTCCTGAGATGTGCATTTTAGGAATGCATATGCATACTGGCTGGTCCGGCATGAACTATAACCTTTTTAGTTAGGCCTGGGTTTTGACACAACTTTCACAGTTGGATTTGATTCTGATTCACAAGCTTGTGATTTGATTCAGTTTCCATTTTGAATTCAATATTGATTATTTTGGATATGTATCAGTTACAGTACATGCCATATTATATTAAGGAAATTATAACTAATGCTAAAAAATATATCAAGGAGTCAGTTGTTACATTACTATAACAGAGGGTATGCAATGATGTCACTTTCAATCCGTAACATTATTATAATTGTACTCGGTGGACAAAACACAGGTGAAAGAAAGGAAAGATGATTTGTCGACCAAATCAGCAGTGGCAATACACTTTTTCACTTACCAGCAGGAAGTGAGATATTACAACATGGCGTGAATGTAGCATCAAACTTCTCATTATTCTGCTTTGTGGATAGGTAAGAGAAAACGTTTACAGCTATAACTCTTTGAGGTACGATAAAATTTTTGTGAATACAGTGCCAAAAATTCCAATAACCGTTTGCTGAACTCGAAATTACTTTTATTATTTTTGCTTGGACATGTTACACATATCAAATCAATTTGGGTTAAACATTTTCATTGCTCAACTTATAAAGCATAAAATTAGTACGCAATTTATATATTAAGTCTAGACAGTTGGTAAATGTAAATATTGAGCGATAAGAAATAACCGTAACTAAATGAGCGATAGAAATGAATTATGTTCATATGTATTGCTCACAATATAATTATTTAGTTTTGTTGTTATGTTTCTGACTTGACTGCGAGACATATATAACAAATGCCAGGCCAGACAGGATTGAGTTTCTTAGGTGCACTTGAAGGCAGTATAAAGCCTTACGCTAATGGATAATTGGATAATAGATTTATTTTGGATATAATAAATAAATCTGTAATAAATGTTTAGATTTTTTATTATAGATGTACGTATTTTGGAACTAATGGCACTACAAATAAATTCTGTAGTTACAGACTTTTATGTTGCATTTGAGTTAGTGTCCTCGAGTTTTGGAAACTCATTAAGAATCAGCATGATTCTCTGTACATAGCTGTAATGTCTATGTATAAATTAAGTCTAGTGGAAGTCATCTGTTTTCTGCTTTTTTACTGGACAAGTGGAGTCCAGATGTAGAAGCATAAGTCTCTAAACTTTGAAAGAAGCTTCCAAGAAATGGGGGGATTGGCCCAGTCCCGGTCTGGATTGAATCAGTGCTTACTAAGTTATTTTGCCGCACTATTTTTCAACAACTTTGTACACTGAAAGCTTTTTCGGAAGAAGACTGGCACATAGCCTGTACCACAGAGATGTTACATAACAGTTCAGCACGTTCTATCAAACCCTAACTTAACAGTTTCCCTATGTTGAATGCTTTAATGTAAAGTTTTTGGCCTTGGCCACTAGCGGTCATAAGTTCTCCCGTTTTATTGGCTGTGAGAGTCATTGGTTTTTAATCATCCTAACTTGACAATTATATGAAGTTCTTTAAAAAAATGCTGATCCCCAGTTATAAAGTTATATCATTTCTTGTCGAACAGCCTGCTATATTTACTTTCATCTGATATAACGGCATATTTAGATGAGCATGCTCCATTTGGAGAGAATTATGAAATCTTGCCGGCATGTTGACAGCAGGATATCAAACAGGACAGCGGGCCTGTTTTGACAACATTTCTGAAGCCTGGAAAAAAATTGTGCTGTACAGAAAAGTAGGGCAAGCTAGGGTAAACTGGAGAAATGTGGACATTGTGTGGGCACAGTGTTTTGTTGAGAATCAGCGTTTTTGGCAGTTTAACCAATAATCAAATAAGCATTCAATCAGAAGTTCAGTACAGCGTGTTTTCTGTGAAAGAAGTCACAGCAAATCAGGACTGCATGATGAATGTGCAAAATACAGCATAGCAGTCAGCACTAACAGACAGTGCCTTAAAACATCCAGCAATGCATTTATTTCTCCCTCACGGGGACCGTAACTCAAATTGAGAATTTTCCTAACAAATTAAACTGAGGCCCAGCATAGTCTTTTTTCAGTGTTGTCCATCATTTTGCTCTGTTTTATCTTTGCTCTGGTGTGCACGTGTTATAAACTGTCCAGTCAGTGCCCCCATGTTCTCACAGCTGGTTAGGTGCCAAGACCTATGCACGTTCACAATTTACAAAGATCGGTGTGCCCTCGGTTTTTTAACTGTAACAGGACACATAAATTTTAATTTCTTGCTTAAAAAGCAAAATAATAGAGTGCAGACCAATCTTTGTAAATTCTTATGATAAAATGTCCAGGAAAAAAGGGGTCAGGCTGACAAAGTTCAGGCAGGCACAGGAACAATGGTGGTTTTGTGAGTGTTCTTGGGTGTTTATCAGTGCGCGACTGCCTTCGTGTCCTGCTGGGCACATTCTGAGCCTGTTGTCACGAGTGCCACCAACATACAGCAACATAACCGCAATGATCAGCCCTCCTCCACCACCATGCTGTGCTCTCTCTGTTTTGTGTTTTGTTTTCTCTTTTTCTCTCACTCTACTTCTTTACCCATTGTCTCTCTTTGTCTCTCCTTTCCCGACATGTTTTCGGCTCAGCTTCAGTAACAGATAATCAGAGAGACTTGTGCGGGACTTTGTGAAATGAGGTTCAGGATGATTCATGTCGAGACCAGGGTGGAAATGAATTCAGAGGTGCCTAGAGGGGCGAACAAAGAGCTCAAAGAGGCTTAGGGACAAAAGTTCCTGTAAATCTCAGAATGAAGTGTGTGAAGAACACATGCTCATGTTTAATGGATAATGGTTTGGGAATGCCAGGCAGGTATGTGACACTCCATGTACATGTTCATCTCAAGCCACAGCAGGTTTTTTGAAAAGATACATACAAAGTATTGCTTTGATCTGAAATAAAACTTTCCATTGGATAGTTAATCCTTACATTGAAATTTTACCATGATTTTTTCAACCTCAAGTCATTCCATCCAAATCGCAAAATAAAACATTTTGAAGAATTTAGGTAACCAACAGTTTTGGTGACTACTGATTTTCATTGCATGGCAAAAAAACAAACAAAAAAAACACACACACATATATACTGTATATAGTTTTGAACAACTTGAAGGTAAGTAAATTAGTACAGAAGGTTAATTTTTTAATGATCTATCACTTTAAAGTGAATGCAAACAAGCTTACCAAGAAACACAAATCACTCATAATTAGTAGTTGGGGCACTCAGACTCGAGTCCAGTCTTAAGTACAGTTTTAAAAGACTTATTGGACTTAAGCCTTTTGGACCTAAAATATTCGGAGTCCAACCAAATTGGAAATTAAATCCTCTTTTGCTTGTTATTGCTACACACTCAAATACACGAAAGTCAAAGCGCCGGGCTTGGACAGTTGGGGAGATGGGTATGGTTGTAACACTTTTTGTTTCAGCATTTACTAAAGTCACCATTTCGAACGTCTGTAAGAAGCCCTTATGAGTTGATATTAAATATATGGATTTCCCTTGTAACAATCTACCCCACTATCGGGGTAAGTTGTAACACACGCTGGGGTGAGTTGTAATAGTCAGACATAAGTAGCAAAAACAGCAGCCTTCTCATAAAGTTTGCTTCAAAAGCAGTTTTTAAAACAGTTTGTTTACATAACAACTAAAACAACTTTCTATGAATGACCACATCTCCAATCCACTTTCTGTTGCAGTAGAGTGCGTATGTGTGTGTACATAGACTAACAGAACAAACCTTCCTAACAGTATTTATGCTCCTAAACAATATGTAGATTTAACAAAAAACTGTACATTTTTGTGTGAGATTTTGTCTGTGTATGAATTTTCTCAATCTGATTGACCATGGGGTTAAACCAGTGTTTTAACAAAAAGTGCATATAGGGCACGTTTTACCCATACTTTGAGATGCAAAAGATTGCGAAGATTGTGCAGTACTTTTACATTCATTAATTACATGCAGGGGTTAATTATAAGTGCAGCTCTGCTGTGTGTAGGCTACAGCTGTTACCTGGGAAACCGCTATATTCCAAAAGCGCCTCCTGCTGGCAGAGAATTAATAATTAGCATTTTCAATAAACCCCTCTTTTTTCACTCATAAAACCCAAATTAATATAATAGTCTCTACATCTAACTCATCTAACTCATCAACTTGATAACATTTTTACAGTAATTTTATGGTTTGATCCATTAACATCGACATTACCCTACCCTGCTCTTATGGTGGGCTATTTATTTTTATTTTCAAAGAAATTTTTTTCAGGTCTTAAATTTTTTTTGAATCCTTTAGACAGATGTAGCTTGGGACACTGCCAGCATCTAGGACTCGGATCAGCATTTGTTTATAACAAAGGACTCTCTCAACTTGTAATATTTTACAGTTTGCCAATTAAACCACAGTGCCCATTTTATTTTGAAATACTATAAATCTATTTACTAATAATGACTATAGCTTTATATCATGGCAAATATGTAAATATAATTATATTCAGATGTGACCCATCTAATGTATTGCTGTTGCGAGCAAAAGCCTTAAAATCAAAAATCAAAATGGCAAGATACAGTAGAGGTTTGCTTTCACTACATTTAATTTAAAATATCCTTTTCTAGTTGCAAAGATTAAACAACTTTAAGATACAACTTTAAGATTTTTCATATAGTCCCACAAAATATTTGAGTTCACAGTGTTTGAGTTTAATTTATTTCACTAGTCCCTATTTTTGTGTTTCTTTTTCTCTAACAATAATGCTCATATACAACAGGCAAAAAATTGCATTTCAGTTTTTGAATAGTAGTTTGACCAACTAAACTCTTTTTCTGTCTGTGGTTGCTGTACTTCATGGGGTTACTGTTGAATTTGAGTTGTGGCCCTCACTGACATTACTCAATCTCTCAGAATTTCTTAACTGTGTGACAAACCAGCTGTGGTTTATATTTGCTTCAGCCTGAGAGTTTGGCCTGGGGAAATTGAGGACACCCAAAAAAAAAAAAAAAAAAAAACTGCTTATGGGAATACAGGATGCAATCCTGCTGTTTGGGTAAGTCTTGGAATTTACCTTCGATTATATCTGAGGATGTTTGAATAGAACAGAACGTTGTTGATGCATAACCTAAGAGCAAAATCATACGGGTGAAACTGATATGCTCTATAGGGAGTTGAAGGAGTATTGAACTATATCCAAAAAGTGCACTGTGAATTATTCTTTAGATGTTTTAAACGTTCATGTCAGGATGATGTAAACCTTGTATTTCGAATGTTAGTCGGGAACACTGGAAACGTTTCTGCACATGCAAAGTCAGTGTAATATTTTTTGGGTGAATTTATGAATTCTGTGCTTCATCGCAAACCATTCACAGCTGTTTGCTTGTACATGCTGATGCCTTATAAATGGGTCCTTTAACAACCTCTGAAAAAGAGAAACACACTGTATCTGCATCCTAGGTTTTGGGAAGAATGAGCTCAGGGTCACGAACCAACAGTCTTGTGCTTACGACTTTACTGTGAGGGCTCTCTGTGCTTCTTTAGTGCGTTCTGAAAATGAACATGAAGATTTTCACACAAGATTTTGTACTACAAAGAAAAGCCCAAACCTGGTCTTTTATATTATGTGTCCTTGTGTCAGACTGACCCAGACCAGACAGGCCCTTAATGTTCTCTCAATCTCTTTTTTCCTTTGATTTGTTTTCCCCCCTCTTCAAAACCTTTACAAAATAACAATGTTACTTTTGCGGCACATGTACATTTGTCTTTATTAGGTTGTAGAAATTCACATAAGCTTGTTAAATAAAGCATTGTAAGCAGACATTGTAAGTGTTTTTTGCAAATATTATATTAATGCACAGTCTGCTTCCTCAGTTATTTACACAGTAAATAGCAACACATTTTTATGTTGTCATTTAAAAAAAGAAATAAACGTGTAACAATGATTTGCGTTATATTACCTTGCCGTTATATTAACTTGGCAAAAATAGTTTGAGTGAGTTTCTAAAACAAAAGCGCTCAAGGGGTAATTGTAGGTTTGACATCTTTCTAAGCCATGGAAACACGGTTGTTGATTTTTATTCTCTTTCAGCAAACCAGAACACAAACACATCTCCTTTTTGCTTCTATATAAGGTTACCCAACTTTGATGGTTTTCACCTCTGAGAATCATAAAAATGTGAAGTTTTTTTTTTTTTTTTTTGGAACAACATGAGATCAAAGAATAATTTTTTTCTATGATTGAGTAAGAGCACTCAAGTTACCCAAAGCAACACCACCAAATTTGCATTTAATTTATTTCTTCTGTACGATCTAAATTACATTATTTCCCACTGTTTGATGTTGTTGTTGGTCCTATTGCCTTTACAGAAACCACAGGCGGTCCATAGCCTGATTTTAATCTGTAACTACATTGCCCAACGACAAAAGTTTTTCTCAAGTATTTTTCATTTTTTTAAATTAAGAGTCAACAGGTTAACGGCAAAATGAGTCTAATACACAGGCACAAGGCCATTGTTGCTAAGGATGTCTAAAGATATATATTTTTCTGTGTGGAAAAGTGGTAAAAAAGTAAGGTAATGTATACAATATGTGACTTATTAGTACAAAAGCCTGTTTCTGCCACTGGATATAAGAATTAAAATATGACAATTGCGAATTTATCTTGCAAATTGTGAGTTATCTTGCATGCTATGTATACTTTGCACTTGGATAAAATTTTTTGTGATATTATTTTTTTAGTTTAGATAAGAAAAAGGTGGAATAAGTCTGGAGTCTGGTGTGCCTCTCTTTCCAGATTGCTACTTGCCGAGCACAACTCCCTGATCTCCGTGGTGGGTCTGCAGTCACCAGGCGAATCAACGTTTTTTTGCAATAAAACCATACTCGGGTTCTTTCATCTATGTTTCCGACCTTGTTTGTTGCATTATCCCAGTTTCCAGATTCCTAGATCACAGATGGCCTCCTCTTCACTCATAAACACAAAACTGTGCGCTGGCAAGAAGCACATTAACATTACCAGGCCTAATTTAATTGTTGTTTTTATGCCCTTAAAAAAAGATCTGGACAGCTGTAATAACAGGTACGTTTGATTAGGACTCCAGCCAAGCCAGATCATGCTGAGGTTTGCACAATTGTTTCTTGTAAACTTAAAAGTGGCACAGGTATCTGGTTCTGTGCGTAGGATCACCTTAATTCAAAATGGCCATCTGTGACCGCTGCAGAAAACAGGTCTTTAGTGGTATTAGAGCAACAAACAAACAGTAATTATGTACCTATGCTTAATTGGCAGTTCCATCCACATGTTTACGTGGTTCCACGTGGTGCCGTTTCAGCATTTAAAGCTTGTTCTATCGGTGTAATTTAAAGCCAGTAACAATCTGGTGTTTCATAATGACATATGAAACCGCACCAGTCCAGTTTCAGCTTAATTTAGAATAAGACATTAAGAAAACAAGGTGGGACAATGCAACTAAACACTCAGTTAATAATGGGAAACGCTGAGCAAGGAACATCAAGTACTTTGATTTAACACGTGTGTGTGTGTGTGTGTGTGTGTATTTAAACGATCACACGTAGATCACATGCATTTAAATGTGTTTATATTGTGCACACATTCATCTACACACACTGTGTGCTATATACAGACAAGTCCTGAGGATTTCTGTAATAACATTTGACTTGATATACACCTGCCAATAATCTAATTATGTCATTGCTTTATTGAGATTTATGTATTTATTTAGCATTGTGTCCAAAAGATCGGTTTTGTATTTAAGTGAAGGTTAATATTAGACAGATGTTAGGGTCTTGGGGAATAGGCTAACATCTGGATCTAATTACGCCATGCGTCTTACAAGCTTCAGCTAAAGTGTGTGAGATTGCAGTGATTTGTGAGGTGACTTTTTTCAAATGTAATGTTAAACAACAAATCACGCACCCCCCCCTCTCAGCTTTTGAGACCAGGGATCATCGTAACACTATTTGCTGTAACTTCCTTTTGCACTTTCAAACTTTGGCATAATTTTCCAACATCTATCAGCTAAAGTTATTTAGAAATGTGCAACTCTTGCCTAATCTCTGTAAATTAAAGCTGAGTATTAATTAAGTATATTAAAAGCATAAACCATTATCATATAAACGTTGAAAAAAATGATTGTCGTTATTGCATCGTCATACTGATCACAGTGCAATAGGGGTACCTCATTGTTGCTATTCCTCTACAGTATTGTGTTAAACGCATGCACAAAAAAAGTGAACTGCACCTAATCTTTCTTTAGAAGTGTGTTTGGGCTTCGGGGAATACAATACATTTAATTATATATCCACTTCAAAACAGTGCGTATGAGAATAATCTTCATAGATTATTCATAGTACTATTCATCAACAAGTACTGTTGTTTTGGGGTTAAGGGGGTTTTAGTGTTCTGCTTAAAAAGTACAAAAACCAAATCAGTCATCCACGGCTGTTTTCATATGTATGCTGCACCCTCCCCTCTCACCCTCTTTAATCTCGCTGTCTTGGCAAGACTTGTGAAGGCTATAAGGGGATACCAGATTGTCTGTGCCAAGAATGGAAATATCAGACACTTGAAAACTGAAAGGACTTCTCCAGATTTGTTTGAGATAAGGGTGCATGGCCTGGTTTCCCGTTAAACTGAGAAAGAGTCCAAAAATAGCTCTTATCTAATTTAATCGGAACTGGCAGGTCTCGACTAGGACAAAAATATTTACATGTGGTGCACAAGATTTTTAAAGGAGATTAATCTGTATTTTCACCTGCATTGCAAGTTACTGTTGATTGGGGTGCCAGGTTTGTCTGTCATTGCTGTGTTAAAATGTTTTTCGTTTTATTGCATTTCAGTGTTTACTGGAAGGTTAACATGAAATAATGTTGAGGCTATAGGTAGGTCAAGCTTTAATTGGGTCACAAAAAGTTTTTATGAAGGTGTCTTTTTTAATACCATAGTGCCCTACACTCTCAGAAATGAAGGGTAGAAAAAGTCTCTGGACTCTGTGTTATTATTGTTTTTGTCTCGTGCCACGTGCTCAGTGTGCCCTACTTTCAGTTCTAGTTAATTGTCTTTCAGCCGTGTCTCGTTAATTTAGTCAATTATCTTGTGTATTTAAGTCCTGTGATTTCAGTTCCGTTTGTCCGATCTCATCTTTATGTGCGTGTGATTTTTTTAATTTTTTTTTTGTTTTTGTCTTATCTGCCTGCCTGCCTTTATATTGTTTATTTCGTCACTGAGTAGATTAAAACACTTTATTTCCTGCTTACCACACGCCTGACAGGCGATACCTTCTAAAAAGGGTCCATTTTGATATCTTAAAGATACATATTAGTACTAAAAGTATACATATTTTAACCTAATAGGTACCTTTTGAAAAGTAATGCAAGGCAGTAAAGAGAGAAAAAGCCCACAATATATTTCACAATATATAAGATTTAAACATCAGATTTATTTTTTCTTGAATAACCATGAAATTTATGGGCTATGCTGCTTTAATGCAGGGGAATGCCTATTCACTGAGATATATTATAAAAAATGTTATTATTTGCATTAGATTCTTCTTTTTAAAATTCATCTTATAATTTCTGTTCGCACGATTAGCTTTCTCAGTTTTTGAGAGAAAAAAATAAAAGGAACTGAAAGGTGTGTGTGTGTGTGTGTGTGTGTGTGTATATATATATATATATATATATATATATATATATATATATATATATATATATATATATATATATATATATAGTGGAATGCCTTCTTAGGTTTAGAAAGGTTTATGACAGATCCTGAACACAGGGATTGAAAGGGGCTTGACCGTGTCTGAGGCTGTGGATGAATATTTAGTAGGCTTAAGAAAGAAAACATAATGGCGGGAAATCAACTGTTAGTCAATAGTCAAGGTAGGCCAAAAAGCACTTTGGAATTCAGGACAAAAGCAACTTGCTAATAAATTAGTTTTTATGCATTATCTGATTTACTGTGAATTACTTATGAGAATTTTCTGGAAGTGTGCGTTTGAGCCTTTTATCATGTAATCCACATCTTACTAATGCTATTATACATGTGACTGAAATCACAGGGAAGCCTTATATAGGTCAAATAAATTCCTAGAAGATCAGTAGGTCAGACAAGCTAATAATAAGATTAATGTCAAACTCTGCCCTTCTATATGGCAGGGAAAGTACTTCTATTCTTATCTGACATGCATAATTAATGAGGGGGCTACCAAAAAAAACAACAAATTAATTTAAAAATTAAATGCAAAACATTTTGTCAGATGCAAGCAAACTTTAAATATCTTTATTTTTTTAGTATTTAAGACACTTAGTTTAGAGGCAGCAGGCAATGAATGTTACATGCATTATGTTATAATAATTTAAGGCAACAAAGAAACCTTTATACTGACTGAAAAAAATATGAACATAGTCCTGTGGCAGGGAGTCGTGAGGACTGCAGATGTGGCCAGTACCACAAAATCTGGCAATAAACATCTAAACTTGAGTTTCCATTGCAAAATTACTTTTCTCGATAATTGTGAGCAATATCATATCAACATATTGCTAATACGGTATACCGTAAGTGACTTCATTGCCCTTCTGTCTTCACTGGAAAGAGATCAGATCTCAAAAAAGAAGTGTGTAGCTGCCATTGCATGCCAAATATAGTGTTTGGAATCACAACTTGACAGTTGTTCTGTGACAGTTAACCTGGTGCCACTTAACCATATCAAAAACTGGAAGCATGCACTCAAACATGATTGATTATTCCTGAGAAAAAAAATCAAAAGTGACCTATTGACACCTAATTTTGCACTGTTGTCTCAATTTTACTGGAGAACTACAAAGCTTTCCTGCAGCTGTTGTACTATATGATTTAGCGAGAAATGTCTGTGTGCATGACTGGGTAAATGTTCTTCAGCCATTTCATTCAGAACCAATTTATTGGTATGTGTGACAAAATACGTCAGTTTCCCATTACTGCATAACTTCTCATCACATAATAATATAATTATTGATTTAGCTGCACTGATTTTTTTTTTTTAGGATTTAAGGATTATTTTTTGTATCTTACTATGTAGAGTGTTTAATAGAAAAATGGGAAAACATTTAAATCTGTAAATGCCCTAACTTTACCTCAGTTGTCCTTAGCTGCATATCCATCCTGAAAATCTCTGGCCTCCTCCAAAACATTTTGTTCTTCACTTGGTTTATTAGTCATTGCTCAGGTTTAAATAAATCAGTGTGGGAAAAAGTCATATTGTAATAGCTATGCTTAGGTATAATGGGAATATGTCTCTTCTGTAGCCTTTGAATATGTGTTTGGGGAAATATATCTTTTCCCACACCCTTGGGAGTGAACAGAACTGTCCATTGCAACATAATTTAGTCATAATACGTATGAAAATCGCCCCATGAAGACCTAGAGAGACTGTTTTCGTCTTTTTTCACTGTCTTCAGTATTCACAGTTGTACATTCTGGCCAATAGTTTAGTTCCACTGGAAAAAAAAAGTAAGCCATAAGTAGCTTGACAAGTTGATGACAGTTTTTATATTTTTGGTGGAGCTGCCCCTTTAAGACGTCCATTATCATTAACCTACTTTCCATCATCAGCAACTTTGCAGGCTTTGTATATACAATTACTGACTTAAAGTTGTGTGCGAAGGAGCGAAAAAAGTAAGTCAGTACACTTTGTTTCCTCACTAATACGCCTCATTAGTACAATATCCTAAAAGAATGCAGCACTTTAAATATGCATTAAGGGTCAGTGATTCTGAAAACACTGGTTACTAGGACATGACACACTAAATGGAACTGCAACTGAGTGTGGAGTTTTCAAACAGCTGCTGATATAACAAAAGGTCCCTCTTGACTCAGTTGTGCTGAGCACCAATGTTATTACTCAGATAAACTGATGATTCTGTGTTTCTACAGGAATAATCTTTAGTGCTATGATGCAAAATATTTCTAAAATAAAATTAAAAGTTAAATAATCTGCAATATTTGTTTTGTATTTATGTGTGCTGTTACAATAATGTTTTTTTTTTTTTGTTTTTTTTTGAATGGTTACTTCACACCTGATTGTTCCACCAAGAGCTGGCTCAAGCCCTGCTGTGTTAAGCTCATTAAAGAGCACAGTGACCCTGGAACTCACATGGAACATGACCCCATTCAGTGTAATACAAAACACCCCAACTCAATATGGTCACCAAAAGAAAAAACAAAACAAAAAAATGCCTGAGCCAACAATATAAACAGCCAATGCTTCATCAACTGAAAATCTTCCAGAAAGCTTTTCCTAGAAAAATGAGACATTGTCCATGGTTCTCCAGGGGATGTTGCCCTAATTTTGGATGAAACAGGACTAACAGTGATTATTTTTGAGAGACATCAGATGCTTGGTAAAAATCAGTCTGAGGCCTGGGCTGAATTGATCGAAAACAAAGCTTTCTTTGGCTTGTATAATAATTTGTTCTTAAAGTTTTGTTTACTTTTTCACCAAGCAGCGGATGGTTGTCAACTGATGTGGTGAGAATGAGGGAGCGTTCTGGCCTAGATTGTGGCGTGCAGTGAATGTTGTGTTTAAAAGCTAAGGAAAAAGCTAATCTTTGAGTACATGGAGTCTGTAAGCAGGCATGTCACAACCTGGTTTGTTCACATCCCGTTTGAAACATCTTAACATTGAAAGAGAGCTATGACTAACCTGACTTGTCCTCCATCATGGTTTTTTGTGTCATGGAAAAATTATGTCAGAATGATTTGCGGCAAGTGTTGGCCCCTTTTTGTTCACACCGTTGTGTGCATTAGTTGCCCAAGCTTGACTTTCAAGTGTAGACTGTTCGTTTTTCCTATTGTAGTCCAGCCCAGGCTCAGAGCATGTATTTGAAAGCACATCATGTTTTTGGACAAATGTGATTTTGACCCTTGCAAGCTGAAGCACAGATGGTACACGATTGTGGAGAGGATACATTGCTTGAAGTTCAAGCACATGTACCATGTGGCTGAGTACAGGCATGTGAGTGTCGGCGCACATTGGATGTGCAATAAAGTTTCCTGGGAGCAGGAGATTCCAAGAGGAAGGAGGAAGCATGTATAGACAGGTTCACTGACCTGGTTTCTATTTAACCTGCTTTAAGATTTTTATAAATTATTTATGTTATGGCTATTTGACATGTTGCAGAGGAAACAATCTAGGATGTAACATTTAAATAAGATGTTAAAAATGCAAGTGGTTTCATTTTTATGTTTTACTGTCTTTGAAATGCACAGAAAGCTGTGTGTGTGTGTGTGTGTGTGTGTGTGTGAAAGCTGCACAGATTGCAGAAATCCCACTCAGCCAAGGAAGGGGGCGGTGGGGTATCAGCGAGTGGATTCTTATAAACACTTAAGGGAAACGATCCCAGTGTTCCATTTCACAGCCAAGAAAACCAGCACATGGTGTGAAAAGTAATGCTTTAAGCATTATGAACACATTTGAATCCCCTGACTCGTATTTCTGCCAAAGAGATAATGGAGGCAGACAGCATGTGCTGAAAACAGTCTTATTCTTAATCCTCATCAACAGGAGATGTAAGAGAAAGAAAATGTTGTTATTATAGTATAATGTACTGGCAAGATGCATTAGTAAATTTGGTTGATTTATGTAAAACCAAAACAGTGCAGACTGTGTTCGGTTCTGCTGGCCACATTTACCTATTTACATGAACCCTCTTAATTCAATTATAAGATTTAAAAAGTAAACAAAATACTTTGATTACATTTATATGATTATGCTCATAATTCTATTAGTAATTGTAGTAAAATATGTGGTGTATGCCCATTTTAATTACAATAAGCAGGCATGTAAACTCTTGCATGTATTCCAACCTAGCCAAAATGTGCATGTGAATATGGTGTCCATGAATAGTGTCATGCTCCTGCAGTGATGTACAGATACATAAACATGGTGGCAAAGAAGGCCTCACGTTTGTGGGGTGCTGAAGAAATGGAGTTGACAGTGTTGCATAACACGAATATATTGCGGTATAACGCTTTTTGAAAACATCAAAATGGAGACATTTTAGGAGCGTCACTGAAAATGGAGGGAAAATAACTAAGGATGCACATAATCGGAAAGCATTGTCAGAATTGGTCGATAAATGCAAAATATGTAAACATCAACAACATTAGATGCCGATATGCCCTAACTGTTGATGAGGATTAATGACTCACGTGTACTGAGGGCGTGGTAATGAACAGATCACATCTGCAGTCACTAACACATGCAGTAGTAGTAGCAGTAGTATTAGTAACAGTAGTAGCAGTAGCAGCAGTAGTAGTAGTAGTAGTAGTAGTAGCAGTAGTAGTAATAGTAGCAGTAGTAGTATCAATAGCAGTAATAGTAGCAGTGGTAGTAGTAGCAGTAGCAGTAGCAGTAGCAGTAGCAGTAGTAGTAATAGTAGCAGTAGTAGTATCAATAGCAGTAATAGTAGCAGTGGTAGTAGTAGCAGTAGCAGCAACAGCAGCAGCAGCAGGCAGCAGCAAGTAGTAGTAGTAGTAGTAGTAGCAATAGTAGAAGTAGTAGTAGCTGTAGTGGTATTAGCAGCAGCAGCACCTGCAGTAACAGTATAGTTTTAGTAGTAGAAGTACAGTGCTTGTAGTAGTAATAGCAGCATTGTCAGTATTAGCAGTAAAAGATGTTTCATTTACTTAGGGAGTGCTGTTGACCTACTTGTAATAAAAGGATTTGTAAAATGCACAAATTTCATTGTATTTCAAAATATTTAATAAAAAATAAATACATAAAGTAGTGCTGTCAGAATTAGCACGTTAACGCAGGCAATTATTTTTACTTTATTTTACAGTTATTTAACGCCCTGGAGCTTAGAGTTGGCCACCTTCCTCATAACCGCCATTTCTGTCCGTTTTATTTGTGACAAGAAGTGCTTTTATTCAGTCGCAACACATCTTTACAATTGCATCAAACCAGTGATGTTTCAGATGCATGCTCCAGCTTCACTTTGAACAAGCACGAAAACTAATGTGCTCGCAGCACGCTGTATCCTTTATAATTTCATATCAAATTGTCAAATAAACTACGTGCATACAATGCTGTTACAGCATGAAGTAACCAAAAAGGCAATTAAAACTATGCGTGCATGTAATATGTTATATATGAGTTACATTAAGAACGCAACTGAAATTATTTTCAAAACTGTCCTGGAGAATCCCAGCACCGTCTCCCTCATCTAACACACCCGATTCAACACCCGAGTTTATTAGTAGAGAGACTGAAGAGATATGATGCGTGTCAGATCCACATCACATCTAATAAGCAACTGCTGCCATGTCTGTTAATCAAGAATAAAAGAAAACAGAGGAAAACAATGACTTTTATATAGCTGTAAGTTTTTACCTGTATTTAGTTTAGACTTTAGAGTGTGATAGGCCAATTTTATTCCATTTCTGCTGAGGGGCACAGGTAGCTAGCTAAATATGACATTTATTGCAATGGGTTTATGTATAGATTGTTTTAATGTTGTTAAAAGTTATTGGGGGGATGGGGCGTAGGGGACACAAAAGGTCCACAGCTTTCATTTAGTTGCAAAAAGTCGTTTCCTCAGCATTTTTTTTTTTTAATTATTTGAAAAAAAAATCGCTCATGATAAATTTTATGTTAAATGAAATTTACACCCCTGCATGAAAGTATATTTAAAAACCTCTTATTTAAGCTGTGATTAATTACGATTAATTTCAGAAAAATGTGAAATTAATTAGCCTAATAAATAGTTTTTTTCGATCAACAGCATTACTATAAATTTAATCTTAAACGATACGACCAGGAACAAATAATAGATTAGTGATATAGAAGGCTACTTTCCACATCCACCCTCTCCCACTATATATATTTACTCTTTGTTCACCCACTGTCTGCTTCGACCTGACCGTTCACGATAAATTTATATTTTGTTCCCAGAATCTCATATGTAAATGTCTGTTACTAAAAGAGAGAGAGTTTTGCTAAAAAATTATTAGCTATTAGTTTGATGTTTGTTCTGTTAAAATAGGAAAAGTGTTGCAATAAATACATAAATACGACAACTGTCATTTAAAATGGACCTCAAGGACACTCACATCCTTTTCTTCATCCTTGTTCTGCTGTCACTCACTGACAACCTGTCTGTTCTGTCAGCCTGCTCTAAGCATCGAGACCCCGTAAATAAAATGAGTGACGCAGAAAGCATGCATGCAGAGAGTGCAGGCTGTATGGTCAATAAGTGCAGATAAGACGTCAGGAATGGGATATTGTTAGACTGCCCGCCCCCTTTCAAATGACACCAGAGTGTATTTGGGAATTTAATCCCATGGCGCAAGAAATCTGGCCGGGTCAGGAAAGTCACGGGAATGCAGACCCCT
This sequence comes from Puntigrus tetrazona, assembly GCF_018831695.1. Taxonomy (NCBI): domain Eukaryota; kingdom Metazoa; phylum Chordata; class Actinopteri; order Cypriniformes; family Cyprinidae; genus Puntigrus; species Puntigrus tetrazona. Next base: position 20,317,407 of record NC_056705.1, on the reverse strand, counting down.
GGTGCTCCGAAATCAGCATAGCAAAGTTTCAAATAGACGCTATCTTTATAAATGAAATGCAGATTTGAATTTTAAACAACTACATTCTTACCTGAAACAAAGACAGTAGAATACCCAAGCTGTGTTACAAATACGGTTCTGAAAGGGAAAAAAATGCACAAAATATGGCCGAGCAAAAGAGCCAATCGCTAATGGTTAAAGCTGCCACTGGAAGGTTGCTATAGAAATAGTCAACGTTCTAGTAGTTGTCGGATTTTGTTTGTGATTTCAAACAGGAAATTTAATCGTGAGCTTTTCGAACAGTTCTGGAGAATTTGATATTTCCAAAGATATGAGAGCTGCTCTTGGATGCCTGAGAGGCATATAGGTTTACAAACAAGTTTTGCTCTAAAATAAACTAAATTACTTGGTAATATAAAAGGTAAATATAAAGGTAAATATAAAAATTGTCACTATACATACACTGTAAGCAATAAAGATGCAAAAGCTGTCACCGGGGCAGTATCAATATCTTGTACCTTATTTACCCTAAAACAGTATTAGTATTATAAATGTACATATTAGTAATTAACATATACATATTAGTACCTATATGATGCATGTTATTATGACAGTTTGTTGTGTTTTCCTAAGTAGCAAATAATACAATTGCATGTAAACAAAAGAGAAGAGGTTTGCTTCTGTCACAAAAACAATTAACTGCGATTAAGCCTTACTCTGATTATTGGAAGTAATCATATTATTTGTGCACATGTAAACATAGTCTATGTTCTTATTTTGTTCTAGTATAACCCTGATAAGACGTAATTGAATGGATCAGGTCTTGTGCTACTCAAAGCTCTGAAGATCCAAAGCTTAAAAGATTTGTTTCTGGTTTATGATTTCATTTCAGTCACGTAAAAACACTAACGTAACAGATTGTTCTTGAACTAAAATCCGTTTCAGCAGAAAAGGGCATGAGAAAAACTGTCAGAGCACAAACATTACTTAAGCATTGTAGCAGGTGTTTGTGTTTTCCCGAAATCCGAGCGTATTTCTATGTTTGGCGGATTTAATTTGAGCACTGTTTTTGTTCAGATGGATGAAGAGTGGATTAAGACCTGCCACCCTGTTTTCAGCGACTAGCTGTTACTCCAGAACACAAATTACAATGGCCAAATGACTGCATGCCTGCTATCCTTCTATTTATAATTTGTTCATATTCTGTATTCAGAAATGCTACATTTTCAAATGTAAACCTTAAAAGGCATATTCATACCATATATATATTTATTGTTTAGCTTGTTATGACATCTTCTTCATGACTTTATATTAGGTGGCCTTAACTACTGTGTACAAAAAATAAGCGCAACGTACTTATTGTGTTCATATTGTATTGCAAAACATTGCAAAACACTGCTATTGAGGTGGGACACGGGTAAGGTTACAAACAGGTTTGGTGGTATAGGTTTAAGGGTGGGTTAACGTGTAAGGAATGGGTCAACAGTTTAATTATAAATATGCTAGATGTATAAAGATGTATATCAGATGATTAATCTAAATACATTAATGTTCATAATAGTTAAGGCCACCCTAATATAAAGTGGGACCAAATTCATTAAAAATATTAACAGCATATATGTAGTATAAAAAGTTCCCGTATCTCCTAAATTTTTAAAGTAATAGAAAAAATAATATTTAAATAAAAAATAATAATAACATATATCGGTGGCTAAAATGTCACTGTAAATGCTTTAAGTAAATAGGTCATAGTGATTTAGGTGGCTCAGGAGGTTGGAAGCCCTTGTTATTGTTATTATTTCATGATTTGTAATTATCCTTATTACTGAAACGTGAGTGAAATCCAACACACCCTGAGCCAAAGGTTATTTTAAAGATTATTTTTAAACATAGTTAATAACCAAGACTCCAGGAATTGCACCGTATTGTACAGAGGAATTAAGATAGAACAAATAGTACACAAGTGCACTAATAGTGTGTGGCATAAACTAGTTTAGGGAGCAAAAAGATCAGATCAAACCAGTTGCATAACATTCTTCTGCAATCTAAAAATTTGAAATGTGTTTACAGGGTAACTGGTTTATTTATAAAAAAATTACTTGCAGCTTTTATATTTATGACAAATTCTTTGATGTTTCCTGTGTCAAATGATCCCGTAGAACAGCCGTATTTCCTGGATTTGTTTATGTGTGTAAGCCTGTGCCTAGGGATTGATCCCTTTTCAGATTTTGTTCATATTTTTGTACACGATGTGCTTAACTTACTTATACTTAGGCCAATTACCGGGGCTGTACATTTACAGTTCACCAGATTCATACCCTGGGAGACATGCTCAGGGGCAGGTATATGCCTAAACACACACTGGTATTGTGCAGATACGGCCTCTCTCTCATGTTTACTGTACATGATGCACATCATGTTCTAACCGAACAATCAGAGTGGAAAAATGTAGAAAATATCATGGGACAAACTGAGAGACACAGATTTGAAAGATATGAAGCACGCATAAATACAAGCAGAGTTTAAAAGTGAGAGCAGAACCCAATTCAGGGTCGATGGAAGAAAGATAATGAAAATAGGGCAGAGATAAAATAGAATGAGGAATGTGAAAAAGAATGTCTGCAGTTCAGATAGAATGTGGCAACTTCTCTGTGGAACATTTAGTACAGAACATGTGGCAGTTGTTGAAATTGTCACATGAATGCCTTATTGTGACTTTTGTGTTCACTCGTGTAAACTTATTTGTTTTTGTGTATCATTATGCTTGTGTGAGTTTGTGTGTGCGTGGGAAGGGGGTTTGCAGATTATACAAGTTGCGCTGTGTTTGGCAGGTGTCCATTATTTACTCTGCAGTATATGTCTGACAGATCCTAAGAACATGCTGTCCTGGGAAAGCAGTTTTTTTTTCACACACATCTCTCTCACTCTTCCTTTCATTCTCTGCATTTGAGATGAGCAGGGAGCTGAATCAAGTCTTTGTTCTTAGCCTAAGACACTGAAGAGGATTATCTATATGAAGGAGGTGAGTCTTTTCTCTCTGTGTTTCTTGGTAGCAAAGCTCCTATAACCAGGGGTAGATAAACAACTACTTCTGCTAAATAAAATCAAATCTCTTTCAACAACTATAAAGACGGATAGATCACAGTCCTCTGCATTTCATGCTTGATCTGTTTGATTGGTTGCGGTTTAATAAGCACTTTATTTAGCTAATATCACTATTCTTTAATGCTTTGCATAGAAAATGTATGTTTGTATGTATGCATGTGTGTTTGTATTTGACAAAATGTATACTTAATCTTATTAGTAGCCTAATAAAATCTGTTTTATTTTGCATGTCAAGGATGGATCATGGGGGTCTGTTGTGTTGATGTCGCATCACCCACCGAATGCTGCGCTTTACTCTTGTAGCCCCTAAAATAAAATAAAACTCTTTTCCTCAAATGCATACAACAGCAAAACAAGATGATTATAATATGTTCAGTTTCAAGGTCATCCAAGCCCCTATAAAGTCCCTATAAAAGCCCTATAAAGTGTCTGCTCTGGAACTACATTCTCCAGACAAACCAAAATCATTCACTCCTGCAGGAAATATAACAATAAGGTGCTTACTGGTTATAAATGTACAGGTATATGTTTCAGGTAATAACTGCAGTTTATTTTAGCTAATGGTCTGCACCTATTTGCAGTTTGATTTACAATGTAATGATACATTATGTAATGTACAGGAGAACTGTATGTAAAAGGATTTGTGCTCTAAAAGGAACGGCAAAATGTCTTAAAGAAAAATACTTGCTTAGCTGTACCCTGCCTATAAGGTGTTGTAATCCTGATGAGGTTATGTAAGATGTAGTCATTCAGGTATGTCCTAGACCTTCTCAACCTGAATAATAGTGTTACCAGCATTAAAACAAAACAAGACTTTTTGAAGTCAACATAAATGATTTTTTTCTGACTCACTTATTGTGTCACATATGAATAGATGCACTTTTTTCAAAGCACTAGGAATAAACGTTGTGTGTGTAAAGCAGGTGGTTTGGTGTTGAGAGGGGTGGTTTTAGTTTGGAATGTCTTGCCTGTTGGTTCTTCTTTCCCATTCAGGTCCTTCAAGAAGAAACAAGATTTGCATAACTGTCATGTTCAGCAATATGTAAATGAGATGTTTTCAATAAAATGGTTCTTCTCTTTCCACTTGTATTTGTTCCTTATGTGTTGATTAAACAGATTTTAAACACATGTTATGCTGAACTGATTCATTTGAACTTAAAGTAAGTTAATTGTACTGATGAGTATAATTCATGCTAATCAGTTTCACTTGACATGTTCTCTGAATGTTCCCTGAACATAATTGACATGCTCTTTCACGAAAATGGAAAGGCCCGGTAGAGTTTAAGCTTTTAATGTTTAGTTATTTTGAATATTTAAAAGAGTTCATATAATATAAAATAATGTTTATTGTTTTTGTTTTTTTACCATTTTGTTGAAGAGTGGAGCCTGTGCTTAGGTGTCACTCACACACACATGATTAATTTACTGTGACGCGGAGAAATGCTGACCATGTAGAATGAGTAAGTCACATACTCGCCTGATTATTTTTTTTTATCTTATGGAACATAACAGACATCATACCACTGGATCACATGCTTAACACTACATCTGCAGCACACATAAAACGATCAAGTAAAAATCATTACTGGCATTAGCACATTCACAGCTCATGTAACAACAAGGTCTACACTTCACCATAATAACCTCAAAAAACAACATAAACATAAACGCTTTTAAATGTCAAATATAACCGAACAACAGATTTTAAAAGGTCTTTCTCTTTACTAAAAACACATTAAACAGCATTATATGTCAACATTTATTCTCCTGATCTATCTGAGAACTAGAAATCCACTGTCCAGTTTCAATCAGGGCAACGTGAATGATTTGCACAGGCCTAGCACAAATGGTTTAAGTTAACTTAATATTTTACAAATGTGATTTCATTTTACATAATAAAATTGGGTGCAAATGACAGCCGAGTAAAAAAACAAATAATTTTTTGAGTGCAATATGCAAATGAAAATATTTTAGATATTTTAGATTTTCCTGCAATCGTTTTGGCACAAAAATCAGTACCTTAATGGCATTTTTAAATGCAGAACTCACCGCAACAATCAAAGTCTGCATTTTTCTAAACTTTACAAAGAAAACCATTTTGGCTTTCACTTCAAGTGTTTTAAAAAAGGACACCAATGACCTGAAATCAGTGATTATAAACAAAAATGGTGTTACAGAAGGAGTAGACATCAAAACCTTGTTGGCTGTGACCTTCATGCTTGTTCATTCAGGGCTGTTCAAAGCTTCCCGAAGCCCTCCTTGAGGTCTGGCATTTACAATCTGAGGAATGGTTTTGATCTTGACCCCACTTAAATTGCTTTAATTGTGTACCATTGACCCTGCCCCTTTTCATTTACACTCCGTTACTAGTGAAGGATTTTACCTAGGATCCATGCCAGACATAACACCTCTGAACCTCTGTGACAGAGAACCTGCGTCAGCAGAGCCTTACGCTCTGGGTTCATTTCTGTCTCTGTTATAATATTTAATTTATTGATATTAGAAGATAATTAGATTGAGCAAGTGATGATGGAATGAGATTTTGAAACACTGCAGGACCTGAAACACTGTGAGAGATGATGTTGATTTGTTCATACACAAAAGGTCTTCTCTGGCCAGTATAAGAACAATGAGGAGGTTAAATGACAAGCTCTGAAAAGGTTTCTTTCTGCTCAAGTTGACCTCAGGATTGTAGATTGACTCCATCTTGATCTTGCTGTTCTGTGTATTGTCCCAGCCAAAAAAAAAGCGTTGCTGTTTAACTTTGATCTGTGGCCAACTATTCAGCCAGAAGATGTTATAAGACCAAGCCACAGCCTTTTTTATTGCTTAAAGACCTCACAAATCTAGTTTCCTTGCCTGATTTGACCTATTGAAAAAGGGAGCTGGGTGGTCTATAAATCTATAGGCAGCCACACTGCTGGAGTCATTGGGTTCTATGCATGTTTGTATAATGGCCTGTAGTATGAAACCAGGTGCATCCTAATCACCGCTCCCTCGTGATGTTTTCACATTATTGCTTGATAATGCAAATTTGTACATTTACAGCTTGATAAAGTCATACTTCTTCCATGAAATGTCACTTGGAGAGCACTGAATCCCAGAGTGCAAAGTAGAACTACTCCTCCGTCATTCCTCCAAGAACTAAAGACTTTTCTTATAGCATAGCAGTGCAATATCTCACAACACACAAGACTTGTACAACAGCATTCCAAGAAGGATTGTAGCAAGTGTGAGGGCAAATTGTGAGGGTCATTGAGAAATATATTGGCTTTTTGTTTCACTTTATACACAAACATACCTTAAAAAGAAGCCCAGGGACCACATATATACTTTTTAGTTCTTTATAGGTACTGATATTTTAATTATTATTATTATTTATAAAATATCCTCTTTTCTTCAAACCATTTAATTCCTTTAATGTGCACAGGTCAGAATATTTCCTCCAGATTTGTTCTTCCAGAAGGAATAGTTTTACAGCTCTCTATCGCCCCCAGTGAACAAACAGTGATGGACTTGAGTAAGAATATCACTGCTGTGACCTTGTAGATATGCAAGAGCGTATTAACACTGCATTTGTTAATGCAGGTGCATGTTTAGACCTATTTTCCAACTTTGTTAGGATTAATTAATGTGTAATCAAAACCTGACCTAATAATACCTTAGTAGACATTCTGTACCTATAATTATTTCCTAAAATGACCTCTGGTGGAAACTCTGAACTCATCAAAATGATAAAACTTATTCTTTGTGCCAGAAGCTTACATAAGAATGAGTAGCATGTGATGTGATCACAGTATAGTGGTAGAGTGGATATTGTGTGGCATGGGATTGACCAGTGATTATATATGGATGATTGGTAATGTTCTGTGATCTCCAGAGGTCATTCACCCCAAGGCCAAAGAACACTGTGTTCAGCACACCATGAAAGGTGAATAATGGGGTTTGGAGTTTGAGTCGTCTGAGCAGGGTGAAAAGGAGCTGTGTAATTTCTTATTGTGTTCTGTACAAACTCAGCGTGAATCATCACCACAAGGTAAATTAGGATCACCAAGTCTATGGACTTGTTTTACATAAGAAAGATGTAACACGTGTAAAAAACAGAACTAGGGTAAAGATGACATGAGGTTCTGTAGAAGCTCATCAAATCAGGATGAAATAAGACACCTGGTGAGGGAATGCGGTCAATGTCCGCAGATGCCCCTCTTTCCCCCTTCCTCCCTCTTTTCCTCATTCCTTCTTACCCTTTGATGCTTCTCCGTTTCTTAGTGTAAAGGTCAGAGTCTTGCTCTTTGGATTTATGGCACTGTTGATGTGTTTGTTATACAGCTCTTAATATGTTTCTGTATGCTGCAGTGGAGCATGAATCTACAAGTGTCATCTGAAGAAACACTATATTTAAAGGTGACCTTAAGTAGTTTGCATATTTTAGTGATAATATATCATCTTCTTGGGCGTTTTGTCACACCTGACATACAAAATATCTGCATTTAGAAGACGAGTCAGTGACCCTGTAAATGAGGTCTTTCTCTCCTCATTGCACACACACACACACAAACACTTTCTCTGCTTTTCATCTGCCAGTCGCAATTTTTGTCCCGTTATGCTGCTTTTTTTGTACATTCCTGCAAATAAACATTTGTTTAGTGTAGCTTTAAAAAAAAAAAAAAAAAAGGAGCAAATTAGATCTGTTGGGCTTTTGACACATACATGCTGATGCCAAAACACATCAAAGGGGCACTTCATGGATTAATCACGGAGCAAAGACAGTCACATGACCCAAAGCCCACCACACATGCATGTGAAGAAACCCACGTACAACATGTTTAGTACAACCAGTCACAGTGTGTAGCTGAGACTTGCCCTTCAAGTCCAGTCAGTTTTCATTTTTGCAGCACATGTTGTTTCCAAGAAGCTTTAGAGAATAAATGATGTATTTTTCACACATACACGCGTATATTTCAACTCGCAATTCAGATTTTTAACAAAATAAAGTTTTCACAAGTGATTGTCGAAGCCAAACAAAAGAAGCAAAAAAGTGGAAAAGACATGATGAGCACATGCTTGTTGGAAAGGAGACAAACGTATGTATGCCGGTGGGGGGGCTGCTGAGTGTAGGGGGTACGAGAAATGTTGCAAAGCTTTGGCTATTGGGCTTTGATTACATCTGCTTGAGCATAGTCCCTCCCCTCTCCTGCAGAGTACACTATATATACACACGCAGTCAGACGGATCTGTTCACTAGCTCTCCTACTCTCCTACTCTGAGTTGGAACGTGTGAGATCTGTGTGTATCCTGTCTTAGCTCGAGATTGTAGGGAACCGAGTAGGCACATGATTGCTCATTTATAAGTCTGACCCCACTTGAGAAAGAGACAGTGATAAAGAGAAAGAGAGAGACAGAGTCAGCATAAGAGAGAAGAGACAGGGAGAGAGTACAAAGCATTTCCACCTGTAATACAATGGAAGACTGTGCAGTGTCTTTCTGGATTTACATCGGAGTAATGTCCATCTTTGTTGGTGAAGTGGTGAAGAAGTTTCTGGCATTCCATATCGGTGCCATGCCCTCAGTGACGGCATGGCTGGGTGCCACTCTGCTGGTGGAGAGACTGTGTGCACTGTGCATGCCTGCTGTGCTGGCAAGATTGGTCCTCTGTGTGTCCTGCTGGCTGTACTTTACGTGGGCCACCCCCAAACCCTTCCTGCCAGTTGAAGGCAAAGCTGTCTTCATCACAGGTAAGACCAAACAAAAGTAGAACAATAACATAATTAGAGCAATAAATGAATGGGCATGTGCCATAATTTAGCCTGTATTTATATATAGCACTTAGTGGTATGTTTTATCATTTTTATTTTTATTTTAATTCACTGCTGACTCAGAGGATCATTATGTGTTGATCTGAAATGCACGTGATTTGATGAGCAAAGATTGAGCAAACAAATGCTAAATGTAGGTCATGCTGGGTGTAATCTGTTGTGCAAAATTGCAACAATTATATTACGGTTGCTGTTGTTTGTGTCTAGTGACTCAGTAACTTTAAGAGGTTAAAACGTTCATCTGCATTATGACCGACTGAACAACAATTGTGTACACTTGTCAGCACATGCTGTGATTTTGTATGGGAAGTCCCATATTAATTACTCTAATGCTCAGAGTCACGTCTGCTGCACATAAAATACTGTGTCTTATGTCTTATGAATCTCCTGTACTCCTGTACTTTCCATTGACCCATATTTCTTGGCAATGAGGAAAACATGGTATGATGGACATTATATTGGTCACGTGCCTTTCTATTAAAACTAAGCCAAGTTGGGGTGGTATTTGTAAGATATGCATTCTGACTTATCAATCTGATGTGTTGTGTGTTAACCTCTGTTGTGTCCTGCTGCTGAACTAGAGAGTACTAAGATTTGGCTGAGTTAATCTGATTCTAAGTTAAATGATCTTATGCAACAAAATTGCAGTGTAAGCCATAAATCAAATCAAAGAGCTGCCGTGTTGTACCTGCTGGTGTACTTAAAACTCACTTACAAATTACATCTTTATTTCTCCCCTTGGACCTTTGTAAACTCATTTTTTACGTGCAAGACACTTGCTGTTATATTGAGGTGAGTTGCTTCTTTAAAGTGAAGAAACTTTAAACCAAAAATAAAAAATAACTACATTGCGCAGAAAGTTTTATGGTTGGGGATAGAAAAATATGTTAGCACAATATCAAAATAATAAAAGTCAATGAGAAGTTCTCATTATGGAAAAGAATGTATGTATGAGATTTGCAACCTGCAACTCTTAAAAAGAATTTCACCAATACTGTGGAATTGCTAGTTCAGACCTTGAGGAATAAAGGCAATTATGTGTTGATTTATTTGACTGTTAAGCGGTTTTAGAACTCCTGTTTAATCTGGATCATAAGCTCCTTCAGCAGCTATGTACTTCATTTGAGCACGTATCTTTTAGTCCAGTATGATTTCTTGATCCACTAAAGCCCTAAAGACTTAATCAATTGCTTGATTGCTAATTATCCAACCTTTTCTGCAACTGAGGCAAACCGCAATGCTATATGTACATGCATAATAAATGCATTACACTTGTATATCTGCATACTGTATCCTGGGTTTTCAATATAAAAATCAGATGATTTATTTTCCTTAAAACTATTTAGGTGGAGTGCACAAACAGGAAAGTTTTTCTGTTACTGTTTTCATGTAGTTACATTTTTTTTATGTAATTAAATTACTTAATTTTTAATGTTATTTCCTTAAGCTGCCATGATAAAATTACAGGCCTTCCGTTGGTTCACTTAGCAGGGCAAGGGGTTAAGTTCAGTTGGTTACTCCAAGGCAGCTTATGTCCCTTTGATGGACATTGGTTTCTCAGAAATAACTCATATGGGTTCCTTAAATCCCCCAAAGCTGTCTGCGGTCTATTGGCATAGTAACCAGCAACCCAATCAACCCACTTGTTTTAAAACACGTACACAGAACACAGCGTGAGCTTCTGATGTTGGCACAGGGCACAGTTCTTGATTATGTTTTACTTCATTTTCTTGTCTTCTTTCTTGTTTTTGTACTACCAGCTAAACATGCAATGACATGGTGTCATATTTTAAGCAATATTTCTGAATTTATGTTTATGTTTATTAAAATTACCCTTCTCAGAGGTCTTATGCCAAAAGCCAAACGAAAGTGGAAAACCTGTAAACCTCTTACAAAGCCAGCAGAAAGGCACAGTCAGGGCTTGAATTGCTTTGAGGCAGGGGGTTAAGGTTACAGAATTGGCTGACTGCACAAGCTGAAGTCGTTAGTTTGAAGAGAGTCAAGATGGAAAAACGCCTATAGACTACAAGGCCAGTACACCTTGTACATCTTAATCACCAACTTTGGGAATATAACATTAAAGTGTGTGGTTCACTGTGCCAGAACTCCCCACATGTAAACTTCTGTAATCTTGACTCCTAATTAATAGGAGGCGTCTGTTTCTCAAAGAATATTTCCTTTCTACATAATGAAGCCGGCTTTCTTTGATAAAAAACGTTTTTGTTGTTAAGGAGGATTTCCATAAATTGCCCAATAAAGGGAACATGTATGTGCATAAATGAGTGTTTTTATAAGAAATTCCTTCTTTTAACTTTGATGATACTCTGTAAATACTGCATAGCTGGCTAAAACTTAAGACTATGTGTTCACATCTTGCTATCTCTCTCTTTCTCTCAGTTTCACATTGCCAGTAAATCATGGTGACTGAACTAAACTGTGATTAGCACCAGGTTCTAGCAGCATGAAGGTGTGAACTTCTAGTGTTAAATAAACAAACACACGCTCTCATCTCTTCATCTGTCTGCACTAACAACTGCTTCTTTTGACTAGCCCAACTCGAGTTTTGTAAGATTTTTACAGAGATTTTTAAAAATCAGTCAGCCTAATTCGTTCAGAACCGAACATTTCTATAAAAAGCATGACGTCAATCCGGGTCTGTAAATGAGCTACTAAGTACCAACTGACATTAGTCTGTATGTGAGATGAGGGACAGTGGGAAATCTGATCACCTAGCATGAGGCACACTCCATTGTGTTTACACGATGAAGACAGCAGGAGGAAGCACGATTAATCCCACATCATTCAGAGACCTGAATGCGAGCCGCTTAGGTTGTGCGTGTAATCTCACAAGTGAGTGAGGCCAAAGATGTATATGCCTTGGTCACAAATATTATTTCGATAAATAAATTGTAAAGCTTAAGTGTTCAAACATATTCAATGCTCATATATATATATATATATATATATATATATATATATATATATATATATATATTTTTTTTTTTTTTTTTTCAGCATTTTAAATTATTATTATTTTCTCATATTTTCAGTTTTGGGTGTACTATCCCTTTAAGTGTCGTAAAAAGCATCCTGCATATTTTTGGACCACTATGCATATGAGTCTGCTTTGTTTCTGCTTCATTGTCTCTGTGTCACCCTCACTGTTTCTTGTTTAGCTCTTTTTTGCTGAGGCCAGGGAAGTTCCACATATTGCTTCACTGATCAGCACACAGTGCCAGTACCAACTGTCCTCCAAGCCTTGTGGACTTCACTGCGATCACATGTGTGTGTGTGTGGGAATTCAGAAGTGGCTCATCAGGGCTCTGGCAGGCCTTTTCCTTACCCAATGTCCCTGGAGCAAGTCCAGAATGCAGGCCAGTTGAGTGTGGGATGAGATATGCTAGACCCGAGAAGTCTAATAATACCCATATCAATCTTACATAACAGCACACTGTAAATATTTGCAGAAAAAGGAAGGGGAGGGACACCTTTGGCACTCTTCCCATGCCTAGTTGGTCAAGACAGGTAAAGAGGTTAAACAGATAAGGAAGGTTTAAGTGTAGCATCATGAGGCCAGAGTTCAGAGGGGATTCACTTGGCACAGATGCACTAGATGTAGTCAGACCGCAAGCTAAACTGCACAACCAAATACTTTTGAATTTATTTCACATTTTTCATTTAGACTATTATAAATACAAAAATTCCAAGAGAATGCACCAAGATTTTTTGTATGTTTTTGTGCAAATCTAGTACCTTAGTTGGAATTAGTTGCATTAAAAGCACAGTACAGGCATTTTTGATGGGATGAATATTCATAGTATGGTGCCTAAACTTTGTCTTAAATTTTGTGCACTAAATGCGACTTGCAAAAACATCCGAACTAATATGCAGATTTCCCTGCGTGATTATCTTTTTAGCTTTCACTCATTTTTTTTAAATGGAAAGTATTTTTGAACACGTAATTTTTCCAAGTAGTTCCTAGAATTGCCTAAGAATTAAAATGACCAAAATTACCTGGAAACGTCTTAAGTACCAGCTGGGGAACATATGCCCCTGGTTGGGAATAACTGACCTGGCCAATATTAAAATGGGCCTAAATAAATCTGAAGAGTGACGATAGAAAATTGCATTTCCAGGCAGGTGCATTTATCTCAACAATGGCATATTAATTAATATATTAATAATCATAATCAGTAAAAGTCTTTTATTCTTGTCTATGTTTCTTAGCTCCCCCATCTCAAGCCCCATCCTTCTGCAGGCTCGACGTGTTCAGAAATGTGTATCTGTTATGGATAACACACTGAGAAAGCGAGGACCCAGTAGTGTACTGACAGATATGCGCGTGTCCTCAGAAGACCTTGAGATAACATTTACTCTAATATACAGAGGTGTGATTGTGTTTGTTCTCCCTGTACACTTAGTAACTGCTGTTATCATAACTGGTGTATAATTGTTTGCCACACATTCATAAATTAGAGGTGAAAAGTGAGGCCACTGACCTCTGGACGGTCTATAAAAGATTTTCACCTCTGTTTTATTATTATCTGGGTTTTTTAGGTTTACAACTTTGACTTTCCCGCCAAACTAAAGAAACGCAGAATGCAATAAGTTTAGTTTGGACTGAAACAAAATTCCTAACAATAATTTTTAAAAGAACAAAGATTATACAAACTGGCACTCACTGAAAACATTCATTTCTAAAGCCCAGCGGTTCAATTATGTTGTAGACCTCACATTGAGAGAAATATTCATGTCTGTGTATCTATTCATGCCACTTTTGTTTCCAGAACAACAGTGTGCTGTCGTTTATTTTTCAAGAACATCTTGCATATCAGTGGTAGGAAAAGAACAGAAAGTCTGCTGTTATTCTCCTGTTGTTGTTGTTTTTTTTAGCATTCATTTGTCTGTTGGGGGTAAAGTTCTTTTGGGTTTATACGTTATCTGTACTCAAACGACCCTCATAAAGATCGGATGTCATTTCCTTATTAATGTGTTGTTTCCGGCCACCACTTCTGTAAATGTGTGTGTGATAAAAATCAGAATCCCGTGCGTGCATTTGTAACCATGGCTACATTTTTATTTGTAACATTTTATTAATGCAGCTCCCAAACCACAGTGTTACCTGGGACATTGTCCTCAAATAGAAGGATCAACTGTGTAATTTAGATAAGAGAGTTGTGTTTCAGAGATTGATGCGTCATACTATCACGCAGCTTGATGTGGGGAGAAGATTTTATATAATTGTGCTTTTGTTTCCTGTTGTGCTGTTCTACTTTCGCTAAACTTTATAGGTGTTCAGAGGTCACAGCAGTGAGACTGCAATATGTTTTACCAATTTTGATGATGTTTTCAATCTTTTTTCATAAAAGAAAATCCTAAAACTATTTTAAGTGTTCAAAAATGAATCCAAAACAGCTATTAGGGTGATTATAATATTGCTGTTGCATAAGATGCCATTTAAGTGTAATTGCTGGTCTGGTAGATTTTGCCAAAATGTGAGTATTTAGAAAACATTTTTGATTGTAATACGTTGGCATAACATTCTCATGTTTCCTTCCACTGTCTCTGTAGGTTGTGATTCAGGGTTTGGTAACGCTACAGCAAAGCGGTTAGATGCCATGGGGTTTGAAGTGTTCGCTACCGTCTTGAACCTGGACGGAGAGGGAGCCAAGCACTTGCGCAGAGTCTGTTCATCACGCCTTACCCTCCTGCAGGTAGACATCACCCAGCCTCAGCAGGTACAGCAAGCCCTGCTCGACACCAAGGCCAAACTTGGCATGAGAGGTGAGGATATGCTTCTGAACTATGGCAGAAATATTCATACACAATCACATTCAAACATGCTTGAACACAGTGACCCTAAACTACCCCTGTATGAATGTTTGTATATTCTGAAATCTGCCAGCAACATTTGGTTACCCTGAATAAACTTTAACTAGCTCGTGGTTTCCATTAACATTTCTGTTGAACCAAATCTTGGAACCATGCTATCAGCAAAGCACCTCATTGAATTACCTTTAAAGTAGGTCAAATAAATCAATTTGTTTGTGCTTTGTAGCCACTTTTTAGCAGTGCTGTTTATTTTACAAGAGTGCAGTTGGGTATATTTGTGTTTGTAGTGTCCGAGATTTTTGGGGTTTTTTTGTACGTGATCAATGTGAATGTTTAATCTCAAAGAAAGTATTGGGAGGAGGGGATGATGTGGAAGGGTGGTGTATAATTTGGCAGTACATCAAAAGGCTGTATTATTTTCAAAAATACACACCACAGCTCCAGGTGGCTCATGGACCAATCAGAAAAGAAAAGAAAAAAAAAACTGTTTTTTCATGCCGCTTTTCAACTCCAAACCTCAAAGTCACCAGTTCAGTATTTTATTCTGTTTTCTCCTTAATTTAGCTTGTAAGCTAAGCTGAAAATTCAAGACATATTTGAATGCTTACTCATACAATTTTTCTGCATGTAGTTTTTTACACTCTCAAAAATAAAGTTTGAGAAAAAGTTCTCATGTAGTAACAATTTGGCTTCTGCAGAGGACCTTTCAGTGAACACTTCTTTAAAGGCACAGAACCTTTGTTGGAACAGAATGGTTCCTTGAATGTTAAGGTTCTTCACTGAACCATAAATAAAAATGAAAGAAATCTCTATGTACAGTAGCTATGTTTTTAACAGAGTATTTTAGGCATTTGTTGTTCTCTCCGCTCCCAGTTTTATTTCTTGCTCGGCTGAGGGATTGGTTTCCTCTTTCTGCTATTGAACAAACAAAAGTTGAGGGATAAAGATAATCATTACCTCAGTGTAAACACACTCTTTCTTATTTAACCATGTATTAAATTCAGACAGAGTTTTAGTGCATCTTGAGCGATATAAATCTCATCCTGTCTTCACAAACAGTTCTGTGCAATATCTTCAGATAAAACCCAGATCACTCGATCCCTCTGTGCTAAGCCGCTCCATATCTCAGTGATTCTCCAGATGGTCTTTGTCAATCCATTAGACAGGGTTGAAAATGTGCTGTAAAGACAATGTGTTCTGATAACGAAAAAACACATACAACACATTTATACACTAGGTCACAAGGTAGATCTCCAATGCAGAGCATTTTAAAAATGTGAAGACCAAGACAATGAATCTTTGTCATAATTACAGTGTTTACCAGAAAGTAACCAATATTATACTTGTGAATGTTTTCTTTCTAGATTTGTGGGGGCTTGTTAATAACGCTGGCTGTTGTATAAACATTGGGGATGCTGAGCTCTCGCTGATGTCCAACTACAGAGGATGCATGGAGATCAATTTCTTCGGAACGCTCACCGTCACCAGGTCCTTCCTGCCACTTCTCAGACAGGCTAAAGGCCGGATTGTGATGATCTCCAGCCCTTCAGGTACAGTTCATGTACACATGAGTGCATATTATCTATCTGAGCCACCCTGTTTAAACATCACCACTAATCAAAGAGAAAGAAAATAAAGAGTCAGCTAAGCTGTATGTACGATGACACTTTTATGAGTGTTTCCAGGTTCTCGTTTCAGTGCTAAATCTAATTAGAAGTCTCTTTTTCTCTCTCTCTCTTTGCCATCCACATAAAGCTGCCAGTCTTTATAAATGGATCTCTGTCCGTCAGATGTTTATTTTATCCCTTCCATCTGGCTTCATCACACCTAACCAAACACTAATTGGAGTCCAAACTGCAATCCACCTGTTTTTCTTTCTTCTCAAGTGTCCGCTAACAGTTTCGAAGCAGAGCTGCTCTCTGCTCAGGCTCATGCTGGAATTCAGTCAGTAGGGGAAATCGGTGTACTTTTAGCTTTGCCTGGCTCCCCTGATTTTATCTCCATTTGTTTACTGCCGTTGTGCCAAAACAGTGTGATACTGTGAGTAACAGCCTGGCGCAGGACGCCATTGGGTTCTCTGTAAACACTGGCGCACAGCCCTTTTAAATAAAGATGTCTCCATCAGTGCAGTCTCCCTGCAGAAGAAAACAAAATGTTTCAGCTGTCATGAGCAGCAGATGCTACTGTCACAATACAGATGAACAGTCGTCCTCTCAGAGGGCTTATAAGGCCTGCTGTCTTAAAACATCCCGCACATCCTCTCAGTGATTTGAACACAAGCCTTTTATTCCGCAAAGCCTTGAGGCAAAACCACAAAGTTTATAAACAGTCTCAATCTGAAGTTAACCTCCACAGGGCTGCTTGGTTTTCACTGTTAAACTGATGATTGTCCTGGCTACAGTCCAGATCTGTATTAGTCCAAAATAATTGACACTCCTCCCTCTGTCAAGAAAACAGCACAGTTATACTTCTGGAATGTGTCTCAGGCAACGTGACAGATTTGAAACGGGGGCAGCTCTTCTTACGTAGCTTCTTTTTTGTTTGTTTGTTTGTTTGTTTGTTCTATGGTCTTAATCGTATCAGCGAGCTCATTAAAATGTTCAAGAATGTGCAGTGCTGTAAATCGTGATTAAAATATCTCTATTATCTGCAGGTGAGCATCCCTTCCCTTGTTTGGCATCGTACGGGGCTTCGAAAGCCGCTCTGAATCTTTTGACCAACACACTTCGTCACGAGCTGGAGCCATGGGGTGTCAAAGTCTCCACCGTCTTACCCTCCGCCTTTAAGACAGGTGAATAACATTTGAACAATGTGAAATCAGGTTACATATATCAAAATATTGTTTACTTCTAGTTTGATGATTCACTTATCTGTATACTGCTCTTTGTAATCTTGACAAGGGGTTGTAACTTGATAAAATTTTGACTTTCCTTTATCATAAAAAACACACTGTTAAAGGCCACTTATATGGACAAATTATAAACTGCTAGTTCAATGAACTGGTTTATAGATTTTAGTTTATGACATATTGCTAAATAAAAGTACAGTCAAGAAATGAACCATTTAATTATTCCCCTTCTACACTACATTATTATAAATATGAACAAACATGTATAATTCTATATCATTTAAAATTATATTTACATTATTGTAGTTATTTAGGTACTGATTAGAATTGATCAAAAGATGACTAATACAAATATACTCGAAGTTTTAATTTTATTATAAGACACTTAACAAAGCACTGCCAAGTCCTAGTAAAAGGGTGCATCTTGAGAGAAAACTGACACATCAGTGGAGTTCTCATTTAAGTTGTTTATTTACATCTGAGCCTCAGAGATCCGGCAGGATTTGAGCTGACATTTGAGCCCTCCTTTACTGAACAGATTGTCCGGCCAAATGCAGGTCTGGAATTACAATATAAATAACTGATTAAAGTGCCCCCAGACCTCTGTTTACGTCTCCAATCTGTTCCTGACCGATTTCTCCATGTCCCTCACATTCACTGGTTCATGTTGCATCACATTTTCTGCCATTTCCTTGCCTTGCAGGGCAGAGCAGTAACACAGAGTACTGGGAAAAACAATACAAGAACCTGATCCAGAACTTGCCTCCAAGCCTTCTTGAAGAATACGGGGAAGAATATCTTCTGGAGACCAAGGAATTGTTCCAGAGTCACGCAAAAACAGCCACTGAGGATCTGAGCCCTGTCATCAACACCATTGTGGACGCACTCCTCTCTCCTCAACCCCAGGTGCGATACTATGCCGGGCCAGGTTTAACGCTCATGTATTTCATCTGCAGCTACTTGCCTTTGAGCCTCAGTGACAAGTTCCTCCAGAAACTCTTTGTACAGAAGAAAGTGGTGCCTCGTGCCCTTAGGAGACAACAAGGCATGAGTCTCAACGACAACAACAACAGCATAAAGGAGAACATGAATAACAGTAACAACAACAACAACAACAACAACAGCTTCACAAAGATTATCGATTAGTGCGTAAAAGCATCCCTTAGCACCACTCATGTGATCTACTTATTGAGATATGTTTCCACTGTGTATACTTTGCTTTTCTCTTGTCTTTATTTTGTTGTATATATTGTGTAATATTTTGAGGGGATCACTGAATTGCACCAAATCGCGTATGGTAAACTCAGTGCTTAAAAGGCAGTTGAGCATCATGAAGTTAATAATAATAATAATAATAATAATAATAAATAAAGAGGTCATGCCCACAGTCTATATTTATAATCAATACAAGTTCTCAGGTGAGGCAAAATCCAAACATATGACGAGGTTTATGTATTTCTCAGAAGGTATAAATTCTGGCCGTTCACAATGGAGACACCTTAATTGAATTTGGTGTGAAATCTCAATTTTAATTTCACTAAGGCATGGATGATCATTAACAGCCAAACATCTGAAGCTGTGTTTTCCGATACTGCACTGAGAGGCTGATGATAATGTTACTATGATCAAACCAGGGTCAAATGTGGTCAGTGAGCAACATCAAGTGAATACTGTGGGTTGTTTTTTGTTTGTTTGTTCTTTAAGTGACCAATTGGCTGAAGTGGTTCCTAAAGTCAGAAGTCCTTTTGTAAATGTATTTTACTCCATAGTTTTGCATTTGCTATATTTGTTTATTTTTTTCCATGTCATGTTTTTTTGGCATATTGATGCCATTTGTTCTTAAATAAATCACTTAAACTGTGAATTTTATACAAATATGGAAAAAAGAACAGAAAAAAATCAATTGTTCACTTGATCATTCTTAGAGTATATTAAAGTTGACTTTTCTTAAATAATCAACCTGTGTGTTTTGGTACTTCCTGTCCGAGAACATGAACAATGGCTCCCTTTTAGCTGGTCAAAGATCTTTGTGAAAGTTAAATGACCTTCTCTAATCACTGTACTGAAACCCAGCCACCCACTACTGCAGTGTTAATTAGCAGTTGTACGTAGATATGCTAATTGAAAATTTCTGTTTGTGTAATGAAGCCAGAGTCTTACAAGCCAGATTAAAAAAAAAAAACTAAAAAAAAATGATATTTCGTTGCGAACCGTGTTTCTGTAGACATTTTTCAACAAGTGCATTGTAATTTATTTATTAATGAAATAAAATCATTTTAAAATATTTTATTAAATAACATAATTAGAACTATAAGACTATAAGAAAATGTATAGTATTCACCAAAGGAAACGTTCACTAAAGATTACTATTTCTGTTATTTTAAACTTTCTATTCATTCAAGAATCCTGAATATTAAATAATAACAATAATAATAATGGTTTCCACAAATATGAAGCAGCACAATTGTTTTAAAAAATTGATTGGAATAAGAAATTTATCTTGAGCACAAAATCAACATGATTTCTGAAGGATCGTGACACTGAAGACTGGAGTAATAGATGCAGCTTTTTGAGAGGAATGTGACCTTACACAGCATTGTCAGGGGTCATATTTTCAAAACAGTTGAGTAACTTGCATAAGGTCTGTTATAAAATAACTTCGATATCTGCTGGTAAAGTAATAAACCACAAAGAGGAGGGAAGGGTGGAAATGGGATAAAAGCCACTCTAACTGACCATGTTATGAATCACAGCCTATACTTGAGAGAGTCTGGACACTGAACAGAGGATTGAGCCTAATGTAAGCAGATGACTTCAGTCTCAATCTTTGAAACCTTGCACAGACATAATCTGGGTCCCCCGCGACCTAGACCATTTACTACACACATTTCAGTACAATTAATTGAAAAGAAATTGGCTAGAGCACAAAATGCCCATTTCCTGGAAAAGGTCATACCAAGAACTATGTCTGCTCAAATTTCATGGAATCAGGACATTCACAGAGCAGGGGAACTGGCTCAAAAGACCCACAGTTGAGAAGCTTAGCCTTTGGAGCAAGCTCAGAATCCTGGAAGATTAATTGGTAATCATGTTTATCTCATTAACTGCATTTATTGTTTTTGGAAAGAGCAGTGTGGCCTTTCTTTGATAGCTGAAACATAATAAGGAATAAATGGGACACATTGTCACATACCACATCACACTGGGCCCTGTGATTAACAAAGCAGCACTTGGTTCATAATTGATGAGAGATTTGTTCCTAAACAATGTAAATGGTCCCTGCAAGTAAACACTGTAAATATAAGTGTCACTTGTGTAATAAACAGAGAAACTACACTCAGCCTTGCTCCTAGCTGTGGCAATTTCCGAAATGCATTAATCATTAAAAAGAAAAAAAAAGTTTTACTAATGTATTTGTTCTGTTTTATAGATTGTGCAAACTTTCATGCATCAGCTTTTTCTTTCCCAGTTGACTGATTGTGAAGTAAGTGGAAGGGATTTGTTCATTTAGAAAGTATCTTCATTGTTTTCCTCCTTGATACGAGCAATTTTACTCAACCGTGATGTAAAACCAAAGGCCGTTAGAGACAATGTGTCCTGTTTCCAAAGGCAGTACATCAACACAAGAGAAATCTCATGGTCTCTGAGCCATTGTCCAGCGGTTACTGTTTTCACACAATGAGATTTGGTGCTCACACTGGTGATGCAAGTTCAAGTCTGCAACAAGTTTGCGTCATTTGCCAGATCCTGTTCCCCTTCAGGATATGCTGAGAAAGAGTCGAGATTAATAACGCTGGTGGTGTCCTGAGGCAAAAGTTCAGCCAATTCTGAAAGGGAAAATTACTTTTTAAAATAGGGGAAAAGAAACTCAAAACACACAACTAAACCTCTATGTGAAGGTCAGGGAGGGGATGTTGTTTAAGACACGTTTTGTGAAAAAGAGAACAACTCTGTTAAAGGGGAATAAACCTTTTCTTTTTTTACATAAAGTGGGAAATTATTTAATACGATGACGTGAAATATCAGTAACAACCATTTCTAATGAAATTAGTACAAAAAATCCTGAAATTTTACTGCAGACCTTTAATGACGTTTGCTCTCATGAATTATGAAGCACTAGTTCTAAGATAACTTGGTTAGTTAAAAAAATCATTGACTGTCACGCTCATTTAGGCAGTACAAGACTGCATCAACTACCCCATCATTTACTGTTTTCAGTTACTGTCACTGTTAGCTGACATAGCAAAAAGGCATAAATTAAACAAGATACTGGACCCGATGTCCTAAAGTTTAGAAATTTGGCCTAGACAAAAGAAAAGCAAAGAAATTTCTGAGAAAGAGTTAAGATTAATAATGCTAGTGGAGTCCTCAAGCAAGAGTTCAGCCAAATCCGAAAAGGAAAATTACTCAAAAAAAAGGGAAAAGAAACTCACAAATGTTTCACACACAAGTCAACTCTTGGGTGGTGGTCAGGTTTTTAGGACACAGGGCAGGAGACTGTGCCACTCAAAAAGGGAACAATATCAAACCACTAACATAAATAAACACTTTAGACCCATCCAGTGTTACCTCGAAGCTGGTCTCATTCACCATACATGGGCTCTTCACAGTGTTTCCCATTCTAGCACTTTTTATTCTCGACAGTACCTGTATATAGAACTGATTATTTAAAAAAAAAAAAAGAAAGAAAAGAATATAAATTCAATTGAGAAAAAAAGTTGCTTAAAAGCCTAGCATGTCAAAACCTTTGCAGCTGCGCACAGGCTTTAAGGCCATCAGAGCGCAGGCTGCACACTGTCTTAGCGCTGCAGATGTTAAAATCCAACACAGTATGCTTGCCAACATCAACACACTAAGTTCCTAACACTAAGCATACTTGGAGTGATGGAAAATGCTAACGTTTGTGCTGGCCAGACTCACTAGGCTAAAGAAGTAGATCCAAAACCATAACGGACTTCAAGGAACAGCCTCATACGTTTGTTTCTAAGTATCTCCTCTCAGCTGTTTGTTTTATGCCATTTTAATTATAGGAAGATGAAGCAAGATCCAGAACATCAAAAAATAAATAAATACAGCTTTCAGCATTCATACTGCCTTCCAAAACATGCAAGCTGCCCACACCGTATGCACTTATGCGCCCCCATACCATCAGAGATGCTGGCTTTTGAACTGAATGCTGATAACATGCTGGAAGGTCTTCCTCCTATTAGCCTGGAGAACAGGGTATCCATGATTTCCAACAAGAATGTCAAATTTGGACTTGTCTGACCATAGAACACTTTGAATCAGTACATTTTAAAGCCTTGGCTCACAGGACATAACGTCTTGGTTACTTGTGCACCCCATGTTTCCTGAAGCAGGGAATGGAGATGTTACTCCCTCGTACATACGGGTATATAAGACGGTGGCACGCAGCCACTCATTCAGGTTTATGCTGAGGAGCAGAGTTGCAAACTGACAATTCAGAGCAGTTAAAGATTGTGGCAAGTGAGGGTAATGTCTCAGTTCCTTCCTTCAGGGAATGAGGGTTGCAAAAGTAACTGAGACGTTCCCTTTCAGTCAATCACTACAACGTTATGTTGATTGATGTCACTCTGTCCCTATTGAAAACACCACAACCTGAGGCGTGTTATGTAATTGAGGTACAAATGCTGACAGACAAGCATGTCAGAACAAACGAAACTCAATACTTAACCTTCTTAATGCCCTTTAAGCAAGAATAGCAGGCCCACATGGGGTGCCAATGCAATCTTTGGGGGCAGAGCACAATGACAGACCTGGCGCTTTGCAATCACGTCGGGGCAAGATGTGCATCTGTTTCTGTACTGCCATGAACTGCTGTGCAAAGCCAAAGAGGACGGCCTGGGAGATGGGTGCATCGAGAAACTGTTTACTAACAGTGGTTTCTGCAAGTATTCCTGGGCCCATCTAGTAATGTCAATGACAGAACCATCCAGATGAGTGATGCGGTGTCGCACTGAACATTCTGATGATGTTATGCACTGTAGATGATGAGATTTGCAAAGCCTTTACAATTTGATATTGTAAAACATTTAAACCTTTAATCTTTTAAACATTTTGATTATTCACATTTAAATATTATTTACAACATAATCTAATGTCAATAAAATATTGGCTATGGTGATGTTTAAAAGACTTTTAGTTTAAATTTTCAACTTAAAAACATCCCAAATTTTCTGTAATTTTGGGTTGTATATATATATATATATATATATATATATATATATATATATATATATATATATATACACACACATTGTAAGAATCACTATTTACACAAAATAGGACCAAACAGTATTATTTAGGTAATTACTATTCATTTTATTACTAATATATATTATTTTAATTGTCAATTATTGAAATAATAATAATATTTAATACTATAACAATAATACAATAATACTTTTCCAAATATTACACAAAAAATTACACATTTTATTTAAAGTTCCTCTTAGTTATTACAATTTTAAACTAATGTAAAAAACTACAAATAAGTGTTCATGCACAAAATGAAGAAAAATGTGGCCATTTGTAATGCTTCTTGAATGAGTCAACACCTCAATAAAAATGCTAGCTAACATGTCACCCACCACATTCCGGTTCAAATCATGCACTTCAAAGACCATTGTGTTTCCTCTGTTTGTTTGTTTTGTGGGACACAATCACATTGTAGACAATGTATAGCGTATTTATTCCCAGCACTTGACACTAGAACATTGGGGCTGTATCACCGGGGCATTTGTCAGATGGCCAAGCTGAGTTGAGAGACACAGAAGGGCTTACAACACCAAAGGACACGCATGCCCATCCAAAACAGCAGTCTTTCATAGAAGGAAATGGGGCAACTGGGCCCATTAATTTCATCCATACAAATAAATAACGGATTGGCAACTATAGCCCAATTGTAATGGCATCTCACCGTATATTCTCCCACAGCCTTACTAGAAATGAGGGCACAACCTTGATTTACATTTTTGGAGCAATTAAACCAGATCTTAATGCTATTCTTCAGGTTCACTTTCGAAGAATGACGCCCGTTATCTAATGCAAGCTTTCGCAGCTTTGCATAAGCATGGGAATGTGATGTCAGTTCATGTGCAGTGACTATAAAGCAGTTCCTGCCCATCCAGACACAAAGGTTGCAGCGTTTTAATGTTTCAGGATGCTTATACATCGCTTTTGTTTCATTCTGTTTGTAAGTGGAGGTCACTGGGTACAAATCTGCATACATCAGTCCTCGACAGCTTCTCTCATTCACTACTCGACAAGGGCCCACAAAAACATCATTAGTAGGCTATTTTTTGCTCATCTGGTTTCCAACAGAGATCTTCTTGTCAAAGAAAAAGCCCATGGAGATGAAACTGCCCACTGCACTTGTAAAAATGCCAGTCAAATCTCAATGCGGCCTGTGCAACCAGAGGGCTGTTTCCTGCCAGTGCAAAGGAACACACAAATATGCAGACTTGTAACTTTACATGTGCATCTGCACCTATTCTTCTGCCCATCTTCCTTACTCCACCAGACCCACAAGGATAAACGCAGTACTACGTGACAGTTGCCACCCATACTCTTAAAATATCATCTTTATTTCTGTATCTAATTAGAGCTTACCAAATGCTTGTCCTTCTGGGCATTGGTAACACGTGGCGACTACCGCGGAAACACTAAAACTACATTTCCTAGTATCAGCAAAAAATAACCGAAGGCTTCTCTCTGAGTCATCTTAACATCGGCCTCTCACCACTAATTTTGGGGACGTGGCCAGGATGGTTGAGAGGGCATCACCCTGCTCAGTTGCAGGGATTCAGAATCCAATTAGAGAATAGTGAACATGCTCTTAAAGGCTCAGTGACGGAAGACATAAGGCAGAGGTCTTAGATTGTTTACTATACTGTTGACTTTTAACATGGCATGTTCTTAAAGCGATAGTTCACACCTAAATGAAAATTCCATTAGTGGCTGTTCACCTTCACCCAGACTTTCTTCCGTGGAACACAAAAGATATTTTCAAGAACGTTGGCAAACAAAACAGCTTTGGCACGGTTTTGAAAGAACGCCATACAGGTTTGAAACGACATAAGGCTCTGTAAAGCTACCGTAGGTGGTGTTACTAAGATGCAAAATACTTGTGACAATACAACAGGCACATTGTGCAACATGTATTACTTCATCCAAATTATGTTTGTATAAAAGTAACCAGAATAGGCCCTAGTTTCTCGTTTCGTTAAGGCTTGGGACTTGCATTAACATGTATATTGAACTGCATCAGATTTCGGTAAAATAAACATTTTACAAGTACAAGTACACTGCCTATCTATGCAACAAAATCTAGAAAAATGTTTGGGGGCGTCTGAAAGATTTATGCCCTTTCCAGGAGTAATACTATGACCTGTGCGGCAGTAAGAGGATGAACTCAGTTTAACCTCATTGTGCTCTTCTTTTGGCTGCAGTGAGATAGCTGCTAAGATAATTTGCATTCGGAAAGGTCGCCAGAGTCCGAACCATTTTCTGTCTTCTGAACTGCGAAAAGAGCACTGTGGAACTAAAAGGCTGTGATTGTGTGCAGTAATTAAGCGTTTTTAATGAGGCCTGAATCTTAATGTTTTAGCACGTAGAAAGAGCGAGGTTGGGGTCATCAGGGAGTGATCCAAAGCCTCCCCCCAAAAAAGCCATAAGTGATGTTCATCCAAATAGAAATACAAAATGTACCGCGTGGGTGTTTAGAACATTACTAAGCCTTAAGACCATTTCTTATCCTCTGTTTTAAAACACAGATAACCAGCTATTCAACTACATGTTCAAACCAAGACAGGTATTTACAAAAGACTAACAAAGCACTGTCAGGAAGCGGCTGGCACAGCCTTCGCGTGTTTAGGTATAGATTAGCTTTTGGCAGAATACAGGGAGAAACACTGAGTTAATGCAAACATGGCATCATTAGCCCTAGAGGCCTACTTCAGGATTTGGCAGACTCTAATCTTCCTGTCAACTAGTACATCACAAGCTTAAACATCTCAATACGATAACACAATACCCTAGACTAATTACGATTATAATGAATATCTTATGTCTCTGTAAAAAGGTACAGTAAATCCTTTTTGTTCAGCCGAATGTCCGTCTATAGTAAAATGCTAATTTCAGTTCTGATGTGGTTCAGTTGGTGATGTAGCAGTAATGTCAAGTCATTTGAAGAATGATTGGGCTCTTTGCGCCATCTGGTGGTGGATGACACAACTACAGTACTATTAAAACGCTACTGCAGGTCTGTAGCTTGCAAAAGTGGCTTGTCTTTAAAATAAATAAAATACAAACAGAAATACTTTATATATATTGTTGTATATATATATATATATATTTAGAGATTTCATTTAGATCACTTAAAACACAAACAATATGGTTACAATAGTACAACAGATTTAGCTGAGAGAAAGGTCTTAATATTAGATCCATTTGACCTCATTGATTCAGCTGTCAATCATAAAATATGATCTACTCCATAAGTTATGTCAGCACAAATTTTAGCACTAATTTACAAATGCCAAGCACACAATTCTCATTTAAACAAACAGACACAGTGAAGAATCTATACACACACAAAATAACATTTTTTCCCATGTTAATTCCAAGCAATTCTCTTTTCTTTTTCT
Source organism: Puntigrus tetrazona (assembly GCF_018831695.1). Classification (NCBI taxonomy): domain Eukaryota; kingdom Metazoa; phylum Chordata; class Actinopteri; order Cypriniformes; family Cyprinidae; genus Puntigrus; species Puntigrus tetrazona. The sequence continues at coordinate 20,290,138 of NC_056705.1, read as the reverse complement.
TTTTTTTAACAGGAAAATCCCATTGTTCCTTATTTGTGAAACACAAGCAAAACAATTACTCTGTAAATCAATCACAAATCCATTCTTACGTAAGTGCGGATTTCAATTGACCACAACAATTTACGCAATATGATTTACACGGAAGTTTACTCCGCTTGCGTTTCAAAATAAGTCTCACGCTCTAAATTACCAGTGATTCTCTAACACTCATCAGATGTGGATACTGGGAGATTGCGAATTCAGAGAGTTTGTAATCTCAAAATATACATTAATTGAAAGTATGAAATACATAAATAATAATAATAATGGAATGCATGTTTTCTTAGCCTACCACAGGAAGAGTATGACAATTAGATGTCTTGAGTTTTGCATACGACTCTCCTGTTTTCCTTTAATTCCCTGCATCCTTCATTTGCAGGGCTGTGACTGGCTGCCAGGTGACATGGTTTCACATGACATCAAGAAGAAAAAAACATTACTTTTCTAAAACGTTTCTTAAAAAAAAAAAAAAAAAAAAATTCCCAAGGTTGTAGGGGGAATGCAATGGCATTGGTTCATCTGTCAAACGAAAAAACAATTGATAATTTTACTCTAATAAAGATAATCACAATGAAAGGTAAGAGTGGCGTAGTGCGAGAAACAGGAAAGAGACATGATCATCATTTTCAAACCTTAACATTACGGAGCACAGTTAATACATGCCGTGTGGATCATTATTCAAGACTAATATGAAGTACCATTAGAATATGGGGATGTAGTTGTCGATCTTAGCCCGGTGTCTTTGGGCAATACACTCAGCGATCCACACAATGTTCCGGCACTCTTGCTCCTTCAACTTGACGTAGGCATAGAAAACGCTGAAATGAAACTGATTCAGGAAGGCCAGCTTATTGAGTTTCACCTGCAAACATATAAACAACAATCTCAAAAAGAGCCGCTTGCCAGCATCATGAACGTTATTGGATTTTGATTTTCAGTGTAGTAACGATCTCGCTCTTTCACACGGAGCATAAAGGCTTTCCTCACCTCGTGTTCAAAAAAGCGATCCTCCAGGGTTTTGTCTCCTGGGTTGCTGCCAGCACCCTCAAAGAGAAGCTTGTACTCCTGATGTAACATGAACTCAATTTTAATCCTCACATCATTTTGGTGGCCAAAATACCGAAGAAACACACTACGTGAACTTCACGTTAAAAACAACTCTAAAGAACCGGTTCACCTGTCATTTAATTCATCATGTTGTCACGAATGTTTAAACCCACTTAGGCCAACGCGTATACTTACGGGGTAGTATTCAGCCACAGCTTTGACCTGCTCGTAATCATCCGCACGGGCTAGCTGTGCAAGGCCCTCTGGGTAGAGTTTTCCACAGTGAGGGAAGAGTTTAGCCCTGTCTTCTTTGGAGAGTTCAGTACCAAAGGAGTTAATGGTAATGATGAAAGCTCTTCTGTCTGCCTCAAACTGATACAAAAATAAATCTTGGCTTTAGTTCTTAAAAGACTGAAATACGTCGATTGTAATTGACATTTTTAAAGAAACTCTTTCAGAATTAAGATCTGTATACTTGATTTCACAGGCGTTCACTCACCTCCAGAATTGGGCACATGGTATCTGCGGTTGTGCCACCCAGTGAAGTGCAGAACTTGTAGAAAGCCTCTAGATAAGCCTGGAGACACAAAGAGATCATCAACCACAGAATTATTCGTTAAAAGGTCTTTAGAAATAATTGTTGTTGTTATTATTATTATTATTAACAACAACAACTGTTGTAATACTGACATTGTGCTGGTAACATGGTAACACTTTATAATCCTACATTATTGCTATTTTGTTACTGATTTTTTTATTATTATTATTTCTTGCGTTAATCTTATCTTATCTTAAATTTTATTGGATATTTGAATTTAATGCAAATAACATCTTGGTATGTACCTGTACAGAAAGTGACTTTCAAAAATAAACGCACACTAAAAAAAAAATACACAAAAGAGTAAGAAAAAGGCTGGACCATCCCAAAATTACATTGCAATCCGCACAAAGACAAGCACAGACACCTGCTGGTTTATGTACGCTTGTCATATTATAAGTGAATGAATGAATATTTAGGATTTACATCCTAGTGCATTCCATCCCAAGGCTTACCTTGTAAAGAGTGTTGCGAATTATTTCAATGTTCATCTCATCCAAATCCTGCTCAGAGATGCAGTCCTGAAAGAAAGCAGCTGAAACAAACAGAAAAAGCCATCAACTGAGATGTAGAAATAAGCACCTCGTTATTCTTTAGAATACATTTTTTGTTTTGTTTTACAAAAATAGCGAATGCTTAAATAGTGACAATATTTGCAACTTACTGACTTCATTTGGTTACAAAACATGAAAAGAATGTGACTTTCTTACCAAGTGGTGTATCTACCAGGATGGCATTATAGAGCTCTGCTGGAGTTTGGGCGATGTTAACAGCCTCCATTTGTTCAAAACTGCCAAGTGGATGGCACTTGGGCACCAGCTCTGAAATGGCCCGCTGATGGAGAGTTCCAGTGATCAACAGGATGACGTTGTCAATCATATAGCTGTATCTGAAAGAGCAGTTTGATGGAAAAGAGCTTAATAATGTGTGCTGAGGTGTGAAGGATTTTAAAACAATGTGATTCGGTCAAAAAAAATAGCACAATATTATATTCTCCCACTTCTGCAGGGCGAATTTGAAGAGCGGTTTGTTTAAACTCTTGGATGTTTAACTGCACTCACGTGATGAAATCCATGAAGCTGGCCAGAGGCTCATAAGACTGGTTCCTCATATGGCGGAACTCAACCACCATCTTCTCTTTCAGCTTGTCATCAATGACGGAGACAGTGAGGGGAGAGGCTTCATTGGCCAGGAAGCTTCCATAGTCAGTGCTCTGCAAGTGAAGCTTCAGGTCTGAGGGAAAAAAACAACAAGAAAATCCTTTAATGAGTTAAAAACACACTGATTTTATCTGAAACCCAAAACCTCATTCTTCAGTGTTAAAGCTTTGCGTTCTGGCAAGGATTTCTATATTCATCTCAGAACTGTTTTTACACAATTTCCAGTTCCCTAAAACAGACAAAAATTCCACGTGAGTCACTTGCCATTGATTCTTAAAGGGAGAGACAAAATCGGCTGTGATTTATGACATTTCTAAAAGAAAACATTGCGTTAAAATTTTTAAATAATGTCAAAATGTTTTTTGATATTGCTCATTTTTATTGCAAAATTTGAATATAACAAGTAAACAAGTAAGAAAGATCATAATCCTCAATAAATGTGTTATGCTTTGCATTATTTAAGAATTGTAAAGTTCTAAAACTTCAAATCTAGGCAAAGAGCAATCAACAGGGAGTTCTTGATGTGTGTGTATGTATATATATATATGTGTGTGTGTGTGTGTGTGTGTGTGTGTGTGTGTGTGTGTATTTATTTTTTTTTTTATTTTTTTAAAACCAAATAGTTTAAAATAATTTGAGGTAGCTTACAGACAAAGGAAAATTATACTCATAAACTGTCCAAACACCAGAGTTTATGCTATGAGAGCAGATTGAAGGAGAATCTGCCCATCCTTCAGAGCTTACGTCATCATGTATCACATGATCTGCCCCATCAACTACCATTGCTCAAATAAAACCTGCAGCTCTGCTTTATATATATAAAAAAGAACATGTACGATTTAAATCAAACATTTGCATAAAACGTTACACGGCTTAACATTTTCAAAAACGAAACTGAAATATAACCGTGAACCCTGAAATATATATATGACCTGGCAACCCGTCTGTCAATCAGGTTAAACGGAGGCCTTACAAAAATAATACTGTACTATATACAGTACATTACATTTACAGTGAAGCTCTAAACATTTGCGTACAGTAACATCAAATGAATCTGTAAATACAGATGAGAATATAGCAGATACAAATGTGCTGCCGAAATCGCCACAGTTAGCATGAACGCTTAAATGCTAGTAGTGTCTAACAACATGATAAAATAAAATGATCACAGGGCTTCGGTTGTTAACTCAATGATAGGTTTAAGGAAGGGGAGAAATAAACAGGGACGTAAAAGCTGATCTTTACCTGCTGAAGGGAATTTGAATGCTGGCTACAGAAAAGAGCTAACTGACATTAGATGAGCTATAGTTATATGACGATTTATCATAAAGTTACCACAGGAATTGCGCGATTCTGTTGTGCATTTTACGCTACATTTAACTACAAATGTCAATAACGACACGCAACTGTCTCTGAAAATATCGCAAATGAAAACGGAAAGCTAGCAGACCAGCTAACGTTAGCCAACACAGACTCACCTTCCAGAGTTTCACACTGAACGAGATTCAAATAATCCGCCTGAGATAAAATACCAGCCTTAAAACCTCTCACCAGCCCCTCTAGATAACCATTATCCACATTAAAATATAATTCAGAGAAAGGCATTGTGAGAAAATAACGCTACCGGTGTATTAGCTTAAGAGAGAGATAGATAGAGCCCAAATGCAGCCTTGAGTGATAGTGATTCGTGCTGTCCGATTCGTAAAGAATTGTTCTTCCGAGTCGGATCTTTTCAGTGAATTGTTTAAAAAGGTTCACAAACCTAGTCTGAACGATTCAATATGATGGAATACCTAAAAAAAGGAATCCTGGATTGATTACAGTCTGGCATGACAGTTTAATCAATGAAAGCACGTCGTTTTAACAAATTCACGTGGGCGATATATATTTTTTTCGGTCATACATTAGCCTACACATAATTTTAAAATGACTATATGAGCTAAATCCTAGCTGATAAACTGGCACACTGCAATAACCGACAATAACACATAATTATAAATAACTGTTTATTTGATTTAATTTGGAAACAGAAATAATACTTCCTAGTGCCGCGATGACGTAAAATAGATGAGAATCATCTCGAACAAATGAACTGTTCAAAAGAACCGATTCGAGAAAATGAGTCCGATTTCCCATAGCGGAATGAGGGAAGTTGCTGGTACCCGGATATACGCACGCGGGCACGCGCGCACGAACGCACGCATACACACACTCATGTGATTGAGCATCTGACTATCAAACCTTAAACACTGATGTCAGATCAGCCCTATACATTCAGCTTTGTCTGTATGGGCTGATAAAAGATTACTCATTTGTTGTTTGTGTGTTGGTTTACATTTGAAATGTATTCTAAGCACCATCCTTACAAACAAACTAATACGTTTTTCTTCGTTAATTAAAGACCAATGGCTTTTGAAAGGCAGTGTGTATGATGCACTCTGATCAGCTTCTGAAGGAAAGGCTAGGCCCACCATGAACATTATCCTTGATGAAGGCAACCTATAAGACAAATGGAGAAGCTTGTCCAGATGATGCTGTTCACCAGAGGATGGGTAATTAGTGTAGTACATTTTCACATGAACAATGAATAGATTTCTGTGAACTCATCACTGCTCTCTGACAAATTCTTTTTGCGGCAAAATTAAACGTTGATAAAGTGTCTTTCAGCAGAAACGCTCGGTCCATTATTTTTTCAAATATGCTGTTCATATGTTCCAGAGAGCAGGATATGAACTCAAATCATCTTAATTTAATACTAGTCAGCTAAAAGCATGTCATAGTTTAAAATAGCACCAAATTGCACAGAAATTGTCTGGTGACAGCTAGTTAAGCACCGCATTCACGATATTTATTTATTTGTTTGTTTATGTGAAGAAAATAGAGCTTCACCAATCAGTATGCATCATAGACTTTATAGACCAATCTTTAAATATAGAAATTAGTCGCCGTCGAATTATAAGTTTCTATCTGCATTCTGAGCAGTTTTGAGATATTGAGCTTTAAAGTTTTTGCAGTCCATAGACTAGTATAAATTTTTGTATTCAAAAAAAGGCCAAAAATGTACACAGACTACAAAAGAAACATCACATAATATAAATAGGATGTCACAGAATAAGAATATGTGAATAACCTCGTTTTGACAGAAATGTCAGATAGAACTTTATAATTCCAAGGCGACGAATTAGTAATGCAGACTTGACCTGTTTGTTTCATACAAAATGCTCAAACACAGGTTTCAGTTAATTACGCATTCTGGCTGACCTTACGAAGAGACGTGCCGCCACACTCATAAACAATTTTTTCCCCTCACAAATGGTTTGTGTCATCAGCTCTTAAACAGCAGGCTGGAGTCTTCAGATGATTGAACATGTATTAGCTTCATAATGAAGTGTTTACTGGTCATTGCTGTGCTTTAAATAGGCCTTTAGGGTGGAGGAGCATGGTGTATAAATGTAGTAAGTATTCCTTTAACTGATTACTTTACCAAACGTGTTTTTCAACAATTCTTTTAACAAAGCAATATTTAACAATTTATTGGCTCAAATGCAGCACCATGTTTCAAACCTACGGAGTAGCAATGTATCTTTCATACGTTTGGTCTAATTTCATGTATTTGCCATACGTCGAAAATGTCAAAATCTGAAATAGTTTTGACCATCATGAAGTCGAGTCACCTTTATTTGTAGCGCTTTTAATAATGCAGAATGTGTCAAAGCGGCTTAAAAGGGACAATAGTATGTCATTAAAGCAAAAGCACAACAGTTAACGCTCGATTTTCAGTTAAAGGCAGTTCATCGTTGAATTCAGTGACGCCATCACCCAGTTCAGTTTGGTTTAAACAGTATCTGTGCAATCATGTCAATGTTGTCGCTGTGTCCCCAAATAAGCAAGCCAGAGTCAACAGCTGCAAAGAACCAAAACCGCATCTGTGATAGAACGGAGAAAAAAACCTTGGGAGAAACCAGGCTCGGTCAAGGGGCCAGTTCTCCCCCCAACTTCCATTTGAAGGAAATTCTATATATTCTTCTCTTCCTGAGTGCATGGGCTCGTGTCAGTGTTTGCGTGGGAGCTAAGTGGTTGTAGCGGGCACAAGAGACCACACCTCCATTCACTGATCAGGACCATGTGTCCCTCACCTCCCACCTCAATGAGCCTTATAAACCACAGAGTCCAGTACAGACCCTCAGGCTTGGACACAGAACCCTGCAGGTAAGTCACACGTACACTTTACTCATACATTACTCATACGCATTTGTGCAAACACAGATCCAAACGTACACGAAAAATACTAAATACGCGTCTGTCTATATGCTCACAAATATAAACGCCATTTCAAACATTTAACTGAGTGTTTCTTGACTGAAATCTCTTTTTCAGTGAATACGACACTAAAAGTGTGGCTGAAGTTTGACATTTTTGAGTTTGAGTGAATATGATGTGGAACATAGCGATCATCAGCTGGTTTTTGATGAATGTCGTGGTGATGGCATCACATCCAAACCTGAGGCGTAGTGAAAACTCCTTTTCTCTTTCTGACACAGGTAAGGTTTCTAGATTGATGTCATTTTACAAAATATATTTTTAAAATAATTCTACACTATGATTTGATACAGTAGAAATGTTTACACATGTTTACATATATTTTTCTGGTGAAAAATAGTAATAATAAACAAATGTATCTCCGTACAGTCAATTTCTACTTTTTTTTAAATCAATCAGTTTAAAACATTATATTATATCTGAATAATACATACATTTATACTATGATTTGTTCATTATGGAAGTGTACATTTTTGCCAAAATGGTCAGTATTTCATTTTGTAAATCCTGTGTTATTAAAATTAAATGAACGTATTTCAAATTAATGTCATGGACAGCTCATATTTTTTTTGGTTTTGGTGCATTTGTGTTTTGTACAACGTAGACTTATTAACTGGAATGGAGCACCTTGAAATAAACTCAGCAGAAGAAAAACTGCTAGACGACCTTGGATCCTATGATGAGGTGAGTAACTGACATTTAACACTCAGTATCAAGTGACTTTACTTGCCTCTAGGTCTTGCTTATTGTTTATAAATCATCATGTTTTCATTTTGCAATGCTTTATTTCAAAGATGTGATCTGTCACCGTTTTAAATAACTTATTTTTTTAGTTCCTTTTTTTTTTGCATTTAAGCATTAACATGTAAGGCATAGCCCAGCGATACACAGGAGTGACCCTGGCTATGAAAACCAAGCTAAAGGTTTTTTTTTTAATCATCCTTCAATGTAAAATCAATGGTTAAAAAATCAAACTTTGATGCTTGTTATTACACAATTGGAGTTTGAGGCTTTATAGTCTGGATTTCAAACAAAATTATAAACAACAGTAAGTTGACCAATGTGCTGTACAGATTCTAAAACATTCGATAATAAATACATTTAAATATACGAAACATAGCGCAGACGTCAAACCAAAGTCACTGAACAGCAGCACTCTGCTAAAAAAGCTTTGGTTCCAGAGCTTTGGGGCCGACAAAAGCACAGTCCCTTCACAGTTTACGTCTTGACCTGTTTTTGTTTCGACAGGATCTGGGCAAAGCTGTACAGCTGCAGAGAAGAGGCACGCGTTCCCCCAGCCGCTGCATCCCTCATCAGCAGTCCTGCCTGGGTCATCACCTGCCCTGCTGCAACCCCTGCGATACGTGTTACTGTCGTTTCTTCAAGGCCTTCTGTTACTGCCGTAGCATGGATCACACCTGCAAACACGAATATGCATAGAGCCGAATTCTACCTTGAAATGACTAATTGTGGCTTTACATTTACAGTTTTAAAGCTCTAGAATGTTTAGATGGATAGTGTAAATATACAGCCTCACACTATCCATAGGGAGGTTTGTTACAATATAACAAGTATATTGGTTAATAATAAAGCTGCACAAAGCATAAAGAGTGCACCTTTGGCTCTTAAGATTTCAGATTTGTATTGCTGTAAATCTACTTATACTGTCATATATTGTATATATATATGCTTTCAATAAACTCTGATTATGGCAAATGTGTAGTGTGTTAAATTAAAAAAGTATCAAATCACTTGACATTCAAATTGAGCTGTACAACTGCACTGAGAGCCAGAAGAAAAACAGATTCATTTCTGCTTTACTATAGGTTACCAAATGCACATAGTATATAATGGGTGCCTATTTAAATACAAAGCTGAGTAGGAAATATTTTTGAAAAAGCATACACCTCATAAAATTTAGTGGATAACACAGATTTGATCTGTTTAAGATTTTTAATTCCCACAGTAATTCCATTTAAATGCTGAATGATGAATAAATTACCTTTTAATGCAATTGCTTTTCAATATATGGTCGTTAAAGCTGTCTTTATGAGGTGTGCTTTCTGACACTTGCATTATTACATATTGAAACATTGTCATAAGCAGTTGTGGCCTAATGAACGCTGCAGCAAAAATGGCTGCCCACTGGGTGTGTGTTCATGGTTTGTGTGTGTGTGTGTGTGTTTGTTCACTGCTCACTCCTGTGTGTTCCCTTTTCTTTCCTGTCCTTACAAAGATTAATTCAAGCCATTTGAAGCAAAGGTCATGTCATACATCTTTATTGATGAAACTAAAGACAGTATTCATGGCTGCTTTAGTTAGCAGCAATGGTCTGATCAACCCAGGCACGGAGCTGGGTGACACGGGCGTAGACGGCAGGGGTGGAGGTGGAGCAGGTGCTGCTTCCCCAGGACACGATACCGACCAGAGTCCAGACTCCATTCTTCTCACAGACCAGAGGACCGCCAGAGTCACCCTGAAACACACAGTAGAGTTCATAATCTGCCTATACAAGTAAGAGGAAATTTTAAATAATATCCATATATTTATATGGGACAGCTCACCATGCAAGAGGAGACACCAGAGGCTCCAGCACAGATCATAATATCAGTGATGTTGCTTCCCCAGTACCTCTTGCAGTCATCGTTGGTCAGCAGAGGCAGAGCGGCCTGCTGGAGCAGGGCAGGGGTATCGGGAGCTGAAAGGGCAGATTGGCAGAATTTTAAAAGAAAACAAATGATAAAAATGCAGAAATGACATAGGCTTCTGAAACTTACCGTTGTATCGTGTCAGGCCCCATCCAGAGGTCACACACTTCATGCCTCCAGCAAAGTTGTCGCTGGTTTCAGCGAGGCACACAGGGGACACCTGAGCGTTGATCTGAGCGGGGGTGGCCAGCTTGATCAGGAGGATGTCGTTGTTGATGGTGAAGCTGTTGTAGTTAGGATGCTTGATGGACTGTGGAAAAACAGACACGTAAGCATTCAGATTTTCAAGTAGCAATCATCTGTGGGAGCGCTATCTTCAGTTTACCATTAACAGACTGTATTTTCAATAACGGTGAATCTGCTGCTGAATCTTTATATTATTATATTAAGTTGTGCATGTGACTATAATACAAACACTGTGTTCCGTGATAGAATGGCTTTGTAAGAGTTAGTTCTGTTAATGAGAAAAGGCTTTACTGAACTGTCTATTAGTGACTCACTGAACTGAAAGTTGTGCACTGAAGGTGCTTGTAGCCTATATTACTATTGTTAGGAGTCTATGAACTGTTAAGAGGTAAGTCATGAAATATACACTAATTGAGAGAGTCCTGAATAGTAATGTTGAATATATACTCAGTATAAAAGATATTGAGAGTCTACCTTTCCAACACTAATGGTCTGAATGGCCTCAGCATTTGATGAGCGATCATGCTCACCCAGGACGACACGGTGAGAGGTTCTAGGAAAAAAAAGCAATAGGATAATCATCATCTTTTTAAAGCTGAAATATTCCAGGCTAAATATTGAGAGGTTAGAAGTTGAGTCTTTTATACTGTGTTACCTGACATTGCAGTGAGCAGCGGTCACAACCCAGTACTCATTGATCAGGGAGCCACCGCAGAAGTGGAAGCCAGTGGAGTCCTGTAAGAAATTCAAAACAATGTAATCATTTAATAAACCTTTTGAGTTAGTATGTAAAAGCTATTGTTACTGACTCAGATTTTACCTGCAGAGACACCTGCCAGGGCCAGGAGTGAGGACGTGCCTCTTCACCGTTCACAATCCTGGAGTAGCCAGTGATAACAGGAGGGATGGCAGGAACGCCACAGCCTGACAGAGCCAAAAACAGAACCAAAGTAGTTTAACAGTTTGTGTGTTTTAAGGACTACTTAATAAAAGTTACCCGGTCTTAAAGTCTGTTACTGGAGTATCTTATTATTAAAGATAAAAAGCAGGATCGTACCGTAGGCTGCACCAAAGAAGGCGAGACAGGAGAGGATCCACAAGAAGGCCATTGCTGCACTTGAATGTCGTCTGCTCCTTTGAGGGCTTTATATATTCTGTCCTCATTCATGCATTGGACATCTTATCTCGCCACTGTGGGATATTGCGCACCTTGCAAGTGAGAGTTTTTTTCCATCCCTGCAAAAGATAATGCCTCCTCCTTCTGGTTGATTTAAATCAGCTCTAAGTCTTTCATCTGTGAATTCCATTTACATTTATGCATTTGACTGCAACTGGGAGTTCATTCCCTGAGAGTCAGATCCTTAACCTTGTCATTGCTAGCACCATATTGTACTGTTGGAGCTACAGAAATACTGCAAAATACCTACACTACATGCCGATAATTCTCCCACATTCACAGTGATTGAAAATCGCTCTAATGCCAAACACATTTCTTGGAAAAAATGTATCAGGAAGACTGCTAACGTCATTTTATATGAATGACTCTATAGTTGATAATGCTTGTGTGGTGGAAATGGCAGTGCAAGATTCTTAATCTTGAATAGACTGCACAACAACAACAAACTGTAAGTTTAATTAGAGAGTTTTATATTTTTCATATGTCAAAAAAGTTTGATTTAATTAATTCAGCTCTCTTTCATTTTTGTTGCATAACACGCATTTGTCTAAAGTCATCGTGTTTTGTTTACTGCAGTAACCCTGACCTGATTGGTTGTGTTTCCGTACACACTGATAAAGTGTGTTCTCGGTTTCAAGGCCTCTGTGTCCACATCTGCACTGATTCCCAGGTCCTGTAAATCTTTTCACATAGCCTATTGCTTATATGTATATCAGTGCAGCTGTATGTACTGTAAATGAACATTACAACAGTAGTTGCATTCTGCTATCCTATAAGTCATTTTTACATTCATTTTGCTTTTTATGTTATATGCAATTGACATTTGAATTCATTTTCAAATGAATGTGCTGCTGATTTCCTTTAACAGAGATTTTAATAGAATGTAAATGCAGCAGCAACATTAAGAATCATTCTAAGGATGCATGGAATATTGCTTAGAAAAGATGAAAATTTAAATGGAGAATGGAGAGATTGTGGATCTCGTTAAATTATCCTTTCCCCTCCAATATTTTAACATTTATTAAATTTACAATAAATAACAATAAGTGCATAACAAAAAAAATGTTTTTTTGGAGCTGTCCAAAGATATTTTAGAAGTGGTATGAATGGTTACAGTGTAATTTGTTAGTATTCTGTACATTAATTCAAATGTTCTGTGCTTTATTCTATACACACCACTATATATTACTTACATTTTATAGTTTTATTATATTTCTTTCAGCAAAATTAGCGATCTCTAGAATGCTGCTGTATTAAATATGGCAAATATTGACTAAATTACTATTTTTGTTCACTGTCATTATACTTTATTCGATCTTTGATTTGTGGCGGGTCCCCTCTTACGTCATAGTCTGGTGTTCCCATAGCCATTTATGCACATGCGCATGCACTTTTCTAAAACAGCGTTTAGAATGGACGGCCAAAAATGCATAATTAAAACGCATTTTAGACTTAGAAGAAAAAGGCATGCAAATTGCATGTTAGCTTGTTTCTTGTGCCCAAGAGCATATCTATTAATGCCTATATATCTTACTAACAAAAACTATGCTTCTAACCACATGTAGTTTCAACCACATACGTTTGTGATGTTCATTAAGAAGGTTTGTTTGAACTATGCTTTCGGGAAACACTGAATCCTTGAACTATTCTAGTAGTCGGAACTTGCGACCATAGTTGGCGATGTTTTTAAGAAACGCACCCCTGGTCAGGCATATTTGTTACAAGAATCAGTTCATGACATATTAAAATGCTAAGTAGTTTTACCAAAAATGCTACTCACTTGTAATTTTACGTTTAAACTTGACTGTGCCATTTTGACCATTTGTCAGCAAGACATTTTCACTTTCACATTTTAATTTTTATTTACAATGCAATAAAATGCAGCATTTATTTAGTATATCACTTGTTAATTTATATATTTTAATATGTACAGGTCAAAACAATAATTTAAATAAAAGTGTTACACTGAATGACAATGGGACATTGTTTCACCCACATTTTGACTCCAGGTGAACTGACTCCAGGTGAACTGGTAGAGCAGAGGCCGCTGCCCCAGGACACGATACCGACCAGAGTCCAGGCTCCATCCTTCTGACAGACCAGAGGGCCTCCAGAGTCACCCTGAAACACACAAAAGTAAGCCTGATCTCTACAGTCTTCAGGAACTTCAAGAACAAATGGAGAAAAAAGTTTTAAAATCGACAGAAATTCACCATGCAAGAAGAAGCACCAGAGGCTCCAGCACAGATCATCAGATCGGTAATCTTGCTTCCCCAGAAACGCTTGCAGTCATCATTAGTCAGCAGAGGCAGAGCAGCCTGCTGGAGCAGAGCAGGGGTATCAGGAGCTGAAAACACAGATGGGGAGGTGCGTTTAGAAAGGTTTCAACATCAAAAATTATTTATTTTATCCTATAATATCATATAAATATATCAAATATAATGTAAAAATCTGAATTCTACCATTGTATCGGGTCAGGCCCCATCCAGAGGTCACACACTTCATGCCTCCAGCGAAGTTGTCGGTGGTTTCAGCGAGTGAAATATAAAATAAAGGTTGGTAGAAGTAAGGCAGAGTTAATTCTTACCTGCAGTGCAGTGAGCAGCGGTCACAACCCACCATTCATTGATCAGGGAGCCACCGCAGAAGTGGAAACCAGTTGTGTCCTTAAATTAGATGTTTTTGTTTGTTTATTTGAGATTAGTTTATTTATGGATGTTTTTTAGTGTAGACGCTTGTCTCTATTTTATTTATGTCATTTGATAATAAAGAAGTCTGTACCTGCAGAGACACCTGCCTCTTCACCGTTCACAATCCTGGAGTAGCCAGTGATAACAGGAGGGATGGCAGGAACGCCACAGCCTTAACAATAAAAATAGATAAATAAAATTTCCTCAAATTTTCAGTCCAAATTTATATTAGGTTGGCTTAACTACTACATTTAAATGGGTCATTTGGTACAATGCATTTATTGTGTACATATATGTTTTTACATTGTACTTATATTTTAAAAATACCTAAGTGTAATTAATTTCTTTATTTACATTTCTAATCACACTGTTGACCCGTCCATTACACCTTAACCCACTCTTGAACCTGTACCCGTACCACCAAACCTGCCCCTGTCCTTACCCGTATCCCACCTCACTAGCAGCAAAAGTGTGTTGCAATACAATAAGAACACAATAAGTACAATGTACTTATTTTTTTACTGTAAGTGCAAAGCAGTTAAGGCCACCTAATATAAATTGTGACCAAAGTTTGATATGAATCTAAGCTTGCTTTGTACCAGCCAAGTACATACTTGTAAAAAGACACAACATACCATAGGCTGTTCCAATGAAAGCAAGGCACGACAGGATCCAGATGAAAGCCATTTTTGAACTCCCTTTCTAACTCTTAGGGGCTTATATACCTGATCTTCCCATATGTTTACACATTTGCAACATGCATGAGTCATTCTTAATATTCATTAACACATTTAGCTTGAATATTTTTTAAATATTCCAGATACCCCATATAAGGCATCATATAATGTAACATATGATTAAATAATAATCTTTTTAAAAACCCTGACTCCCTTTATCCCCTTTCATAACAAGTTTCGTGATTATTGTTTTTTTAATTTTACTTATTACACATATTTGATTTCCTATGTTAAGAAGAGGTAAAACGCTTAATAGTAACTGTTATTAATGATTAAATTAATAATAATAAATAAAAAAAATTAATACAACAATAAAGTTATGTTTTCTGATTAATAAAAATGTTTTTTTATGATTTTGCAGAAAAAACAACAACTGAACTGTATTTAAAACCTCAACATTTTGCTTCATGTTTTTAGTATGACCCATGCAATATGTACATGTATAGTGCTATTCTATGTAAAGGTGTCACCTGCTCACACCTGTTATCTCAACCTTTTGCATACAGCATTGCCTCGCATAAGGTGAAAAATATGACAGATATTTTAATGGAAAAAAAAGAAAATTGTTTAAGTTAAGATACATTAGCAATTGCTTATCTGCAATAGTTTAGCATTCCAAAATCCTGCTTTGCGTGTGACATTTAAACAAACTGAAACAAAAATTAAACATTGCTTTTTGCAAATTATTATTATTTTATCATTATTATTATTTTATTTATTTACACTTGCAGGCAAAATGTGTTTTTTAGTGGAATTTGTGAATATGAATATGAATAATTAACCGTGCTGTTGACCCTTTGGCTTCCATTGTATAGACAGTACGATAAAACTCAAAACATATCTTAAGATATCTCCTTTTGTGTTCCACAGAGCAAAAGTTGAAGGTGAAACAACATTACGGTAAATGACAGAATTGTGATTTTTAGGTGAACTATCTCCTACAACATTTGGCACTTAAAAAGATTCAGATTAAATGAAAAGCATCCTGGATAAAGATTAGTTGGCTAGTGTATTTGGTTATTTCAAATAGTTTTTTTTCTTATAAAAAAACATTAACAACAAATAAAATAATTTAAATAACTAAATAGAATAAAACATTTAAAAACCAATCAAACACAATTGTTCAACAGCACATTCTTGAAGCACTGCCCGATTTATAAAGAATGAACTTAGTATGTTAAACATGACGATGTTCAAATACAGTGGTGAAAAATCATGGGATTCTGCACAGGTGAAGACCAGCTGATGCGGACTCTCAGGGTTAATTTTTGACCGTATCGTCAGGTTGTCGTGCCCTCATTGGAAAGAGTGAACGAGTTTGGTGTTAAATAGACCTTTCTGCCAGTAATTCTGTGTCTTCTGCACAATGTCTTTCCTGTGGCTGCTTTCCTGTGTTGCCTTCTTTAGTGCAGCCTACGGTGAGGAAGTGTTTTTTTTGTTTGTTTTATATTCACATTTGCTAAAAAGACCATCACCACTCTATGTAAAAAAATTGGTTTGCATTTACAAAAACATTTGGCCCTTATTAATTGAATTGAATTACTTTTTCCAGTGTTCCTGCATATATTAATCCATGTGCGCCTCTTTCTTCAGGCTGTGGCGTTCCTGCCGTTCCTCCTGTTGTCAGTGGCTATGCCCGTATTGTGAACGGTGAGGAGGCAGTGCCTCACTCCTGGCCCTGGCAGGTCTCTCTGCAGGTACTGTGTGAGCGTTTTTTTGCATTTCTGTTGTTATCCCTAGAAATTGGCTGACAAAGCATGATTTCTTTCTTTGTTGCTTAAATGACAGGACTTCACTGGCTTCCACTTCTGCGGTGGCTCTCTGATCAATGAGTACTGGGTTGTGACCGCTGCTCACTGCAGTGTCAGGTGAGACGGTTAAATCTTCATGTCAGCTGAGGTAGACGTGGATTTATTAACCTCTGTGGTTTCTCTGCAGAACTAGTCACCGTGTGATTCTGGGAGAGCATAACAAAGGAAGCGGCAACACCGAGGAGGACACGCAGACTATGAAAGTATCAAAAGTGAGGCTCGAGAATTTTATCAATACACAAGAGTTGGAGCAATTTAAATAAGCTTTATGGTCCTTTTTCTCACTCCAAGAAATGATGTAAACAACGTGCAAATTATTTTGAATACTGTATACAACAGGATAATTCAGATTAATACCAGAACAAAAATATAGTCATAGCTGTTATCTACCATTTAGAAGTTTTTTGTACTATATCTTATAGCCCCAGTGACAGCTTTGTACCTTTTTTTCTGACATTTGTATTTCTCTTACATTTTTATTTACTGGACACAAAATTAACTGAACACAATCTCACTTCCAGGTATTCACCCATCCTCAGTGGAACTCTAACACCATAGAGAACGACATTGCCTTGATCAAGCTGACCGAACCCGCCTCCCTGAATGCCCATGTGTCCCCTGTTTGTCTTGCTGAGACTTCAGATGAATTTGCTCCTGGCATGACCTGTGTAACATCTGGCTGGGGAGTGACCAGATACAATGGTTGGTTATTGGTTATTTTTATGTATGTACGTATAAGGTGCTATATAAATAATAAATTAAGCTACTCAGTTGTTTTATTTATTATTTATATAGCACCTATTTCAAAGCTTAAGGACACTTCACAATTAACACGCAAACTGTGAGGATAACATCAAACAATAATACAAAGGATATCATCAGCAACAATACAGAGAATAATGAAAAAATCAGACAGAATAAACAGAGGTCAATTTAAAAAAAAACTTCTTAAACATTCTGAAAGCAAGTGAGTTTGGAGCAGCGATTTAAATTCATACAGGTTATTGGCAAGACAAAGTGATCTGGGGAGAGAGTTCCATAATTTAGGGGCAACAAACACTGTCTGATCTGTCCCCATTGGAAGAGAGGTGATACCGAGGGGCAGTGAGAAAGTGAGGATCAGAGGACCGCAGTGAATGTGGTGGAGAATAGGTAAGGAGCAGATCGTAAAGATAGCATTGAGCCAGACCATGCAAAGCTTTAGAAGTAAGCAGGAGAATTTTAAACTAGTATAAGACGATGGTAGCCACTGGGGTGGTATGGGCATGAAGCAGTAATACTGTGAAATATTATTACAATTATTACAAAATAATTACTTTCTATTTTAATACTTTTAAAATATGACTTTTCAGAAATCATTACTTAAGTCTTCATGCCACATGACCTTTCAAAAATCTTTCTGATATGCTTATTGCTTATTATAAATTTGGAAAACACTGGTTCATATTTTTGTGAAAACCTAGATCCTGTTTTCAGTATTCAGTATCATTTTGTAACATTATGGTTGTCTTTACTTTCACATTTGATTAGTTTAATGTGTCCTTGGTGTCCAGAAGTAACAATAACTTTTTCAAGAAAAACATCCAATGGCCCAAAACTTTGATTGCAGCGTGTGCGCACATTCGTAACATATTTAAAATACCAACACAATTTATGATTGCCCTCTTTTTCTCTCTATATAGCTCTGTTCACCCCTAATGAGCTTCAGCAGGTTGCTTTGCCTCTGTTGTCCAACGAGGGCTGTAAGAGCTACTGGGGAAGCAACATCCGTGATTCAATGATTTGTGCGGGTGCTGCTGGTGCCTCCTCCTGCATGGTAAGACCACTGTTTCACCCTCACGTCCTCTCTAATGTTCCCCCCTGAACTGTCTTGTCCTGCTGTCTCTTTAGGGTGACTCGGGTGGTCCCCTGGTGTGTCAGAAGAGTAACGTCTGGACTCTGGTGGGTATCGTGTCCTGGGGAAGCAGCCGTTGTGACACCAGCATTCCTGGCGTGTATGGCCGCGTCACCGAGCTCCGCGACTGGGTGGATCAGATTCTGGCTTCCAACTAAAGAAACAATATGTATAGATATTACTTGACATCACAGAAGATCGTCCATTTGAGACTGTGAACAGCGGTGATTTTATCACATTGTTAAAACCATCTTAATTGTGGTAAAGCCACAGCTATGAGAAGCTTATTACTATTATAGAAGGTCTGCAACGGTTCAATAAATATATACAACAGGCAGCAGTGGATTTCGTGTCGTGTTGTAGTGGATTTTTAAATACAGCCACCATTTCATTTGTGTTCACATCGATTCTGCAAAAAACTATACAGCGTAATCGTTACAAATGTAGTCATTCGGTAGTCAGTGTATTAGAAAATAAACGCTCTAAGATCTATGATTTCCCTACAGAACGAATATTTTTTAACTTGTAATGTGCGTCTTTGACAGAGGGGGGTGCTAAAGACTCACACTCACACACACTATATTATGGTAATATCGGCAGGTAAGTCTACTTATATTTTTCGATATACAATCACTTTTTTTTCCAGTAAGCAAGCGTTGTCAAGTATTTAATTGTCAAAGGCGGTTCAGTTTTTAAAAAAATACATTGTTTTCGTCATTCAAGGTTATACAAAAAACGTTAAATGATAAAATGAGGATGTGCGTTATTAAACTCACGTAGCAAAATGTAATCCCGTTATTTCATGCATAAATCAGATCTTTTCTTGTCTATGCATATTTCGATTCGTCCAGGTTCTAGCAGCCCTAAACCTTTCAGCCTTTCAGTCTGTTAAATACAAGGTAAAACATCATATGAGGGGTCTCCATGGCAACATCCTGATCCTCCTTGAGACACATAGCCTATACAACAGTGGAGTCAGTTGTTTCACAGAGGGATGTAGAGGACAAAAACAAAAGACGAGGAAAAGGCATTAGACAAATACAATAGGAGACGTCTTCATCTTCTCTCTGAGAATGGCAAGATGGAAATAAATAGAGTGAAGTGAGAGCCGCAAGACAATAAACTGAAAAAAGAGTGAGGGGGGGGACAATATCCCATTAACCACTTCTTAAACTCAAGTATAAATGAATGTGCTAAAAGCATGGATTCTTCAGTTCTCTGTTAAATGTTGGTTGGATAAACCTGACAGCAGTTTCATTGTGAATGACGTCTTAGAATCAACAAGCAATTGTGGAGCCTTGCCTTTCATTTATTTTCCTGCATCTTCCACCCGCAGCGTTGAGACTGACCAGCATAGAACATTCAACATCAATAAAATATGATGAATTTATTTCAGATCACAGTTTTAAACTTTCAACTCACAGTTTCAAACCTATTGTAAATTATTCGTTGGATGAACTTTTTGCTTTCATGGTTGGTGAGGGGAGGCAAGGATCACGAGAGTTCAAGGCCACTGGGGACAGTTGGATTAACTGAATGATGGAATAACTCTTGCAAATATCCCTTTAGGACTGATTTGAGTATTGAGAGGGTCCAGCTCATCTGAGTGTGGCATAAGAGATAGCACTCAGCCATAGCATGGTAATAATGCCTGTGGCTCTGCATAAACCCCTTGCAGAAAGAGATAAGATTCATGGTGAATATTCAGGATCAGATTCTTACAATTAAAGTTGAAAAAATTAAAAAATTACCACAGTTGGAAAACTGCAATGCAATGTTTCCACAAGTGTCTTCAAACAGGCAATAACAGTTAACTATTACTCTATTAGCTGTTAAAAAAAATATACAAATTTTAAATAAATGTAGTCCACTCTTACAAAACTTCTACATAAAATCATTTAGCAATAACATCAGAGTATGATAATAATCTGCAAATGTAACTCAAGAATCTTATTGTAATTACCACCGTTGCTTCCTTGAGACGTCCTGTCAATTACAAGATATTCTTGAGGCAGTACTTATCCAGGCACTAAAGTAAGTGTGTGAGAGCATTTTAATTTGGTGGTGAAGGAAGAGCTTTTTACCCTGAAGAGAGCATACAGTACAGTAATTATTATCCTGTACAAACACAGTACATGATACTAAATTCTCCAGAAAATCTCTTTACTTTATCTTTAAAGTTTAGTGCAATTTTTAAGGTTAAGCTCTTGCTCTGTATTGCTTTTACAGTATTGTTTTGAAACAAAATATATGGTATTTTTCCTTTATTTGAATTGAATGACTTTTTATTATATTGCATGATGTCTCTAATGTATCCCTTTTTGTTTCTTCTTTCATTTCATTCATATCATCAGTCTCAGCTGCACAATAGTCTCGATCCTTTTTTACATCTCTCGCTCTATCTTTTCCTTTATTTCTGTCTCAGTTTGAGTCCTCCCTCAGAAATTATTTGTGTGCCTAAGGTGCTCACTCCTCAATGAACCAGATACCTTTGATGTGTTTCTTCTGCCCACAGCCGGCCCGAGAAAATCAAAACTGCCAAAGTTAAAATCAGCAGGACATGTGATATACTTTGACACTGCTTCTACCTATGGACTGAACAAGTGGATGAATTGTTGAGCGTGTGGAGCTCAATTCTTGTTCAATGTTGATAGCTGAGACCCATGTTAAACCTTCGCCCGACTATAATACCACATTTGTACCATTTTTCGTTTAGTTGTCAGATTCATTTACTAGCCTCAGTTTTTATTTCTGAAAAAAAAAGGTGGATTTTAAACACCACAGTCCTACAGCCTCCATTTTCCATTCCCTTCACGATTTTCTTACTTAACATATTCTTAAAAAGAACGGAGAACACTGATTTCTAAAGTAATCTAGAAATATGCGCTAATTTCCCATGCAGTTTTTGAAAAGCTTCTGAATGACCTTGAATATTTGAATAAATTGCAACATGGCTATTCTTATTTGCCTTAACACTTTTCTTGCCCTATAGCCACAGCAGAATTATAATTTCCTGATCCTGATGCAAAACTCTACAAAAATATAATTTTTGTATACGCATTTAGTAGAGTGTCATTCGTTTCTGAGCATGATGCACCCTTATATGTGCACTTTTTATTAAATGTCTACTAAATGATATACAGCGGAACACAATACACTGGGTTGTATAACCTCAGGACCGTGCCACTTCAACATCATCAATTATCTGTTGTCAGCTCTTAGCCTTTTTCTAAGTATTGGAACACTAGGCATTATTGTGGCCTGGAATTATGACAGCCATGAGCATGCAGAACATCTGACAACTTGTAAAACAATTTGGTTTCTGATTCCAATCACAGTACACTCACAAACCTGAACAGTGCTTTTTAAATTCAGTGTGCCAGAGGGCTAAGATAAACTCTATCTGGGATTAGAGAAGAGGCTTTTTAAAACCTACAAACCAATAAATAAAAAGATTAAGTGCATGACAGAAAGAGTCCAGGGAGAATGTAGAAGTCCAGGGAAAACATTTGGAAACCTTGATTAAAGGGTATGCAGTTCATTCATCACACTCCCTAGGTTTCTAACTGAGCACTTTGAACAAAAACAACCAAAAGCCTTTAAAATAAAAAGCTTCTCTTGTGCCAGTTAATTTTTCTTCCTAAACACACACACACACACACATACATGCAAGGTGTCTTTTATTATATTTCTTATAGTTATTTCACACCACTGTGTACATTTCTGAACATTTCTGCATGTGCTGGTTTCAAATCACTATGTTGCAACATCTCTCAATATTCTTTTATAACTGCCAGGAATAATAAATAATAACTCCTTACTGATACATTAATATGTTTCTTTCTGCATGGTCCACCCCATGATTATCAGACATGAAATAGTTTCAGATTTCCACACCGCCACCTCACCGTTCCACTTCATTCCTTACTCGTATCAAAGACAACCATGTGCACTGTTCAATTTTGAGATTTTGCCTATTTTACTTTCATAACTAGCAAAATAGACCAACTATCGTTTTTCAGATGAGTTAAAACAAAACATCCCAAACGGATGTATTTCGTTGCATTTTGTCTATTTATGTTAGTTTTCGATTACAATACATATTTAAAGATCAAATCTTTTTTTTCTCCTGTCAGTGGGCCACTTCAATAACACTTACATCAAACCTCTCAGTTTTATTCTTTATTATGAGTATTTTACAGAAGGGATTTTCACATTAGTTTTTGGCTGTTTACAGTATTTTCATTTTAATGGAGTGATCAAAAAAGCATATGTTAAATCCCTTCTGTAAAATCCTATGTGTCAAAATAAAGAAACCTATTCAAATTAGTGCATATTTAATGAGTATCTCCTTTCCACGTTTAAACATCGCTTTACAGAAACAATTTAATACAAAGCAATTGTCTTAACATACTCTGATTAACCAACTGGAGAAGCGTGTTGATGTCTATGTCTTTTTTTTTTACCCTATTCAACTGTACCAACTGCTATTCTCTGACCTCCTGTTACTCACCTCTGGGAGGCGCAGTGAACATGGGTCTCTGTTAAACCCGGACTATCTTGGCACACACATCAGAATGCTGTTTGTGAACTTAGCTCTGACAGAAGTAAATATAACACCATCTTTGTGCCAAACACCTGGGTTACATCCTGTCAAACTCCACAACTGTGAGCACTGGAGTGCCTCAGGGCTGCTCTTGGAAATGAACCCACCTCTTTTTTGGAAGCAGGTGTAACAGCTGCAGGTATAATTGAGTCACTCAAGTTCCTTGGGACCACTATACCCAATCACAATGCCGCTGCACACAACATATTACCACAATGGAAAAAGAAGGCCAAAAGTCTGTAAATCTGTAAACCATGATCTTAGTCCAGCTATGAAAAAAACATCACTGAGTTAATCTCCTCCGATCCATCGCGGTTAGGTTTGGCACTTTCCTTCTTTTATGGGAAATCAGCCACACGCTGTCAGGTGAGAAGAACACAATGCCAGAATAAAGTTGCGAGAACTTAAAAAAAATTCCACTGAGAGTTTTTATAAACCAACTTCACATAATCTTCTTCCCTAGAGTTGTCAGCCTGTTACACAAGAACAGGAAATGAGAACAATCATAAACACAAGTTGCATATTAATTTGTTAACTCAACAAATCTCCTGCACAGCTATTATGATTCTAGATCAACTACTTCAACTGAACAACAGCCTACTGATTACTGTAGGGCATATTTAGTGTTTTATTCAAAGGATAATGCACAGTATATATCCACTTCGAAAAGAATATTCATTGTGGAATTCCCAAATGGAGAATTATGATCACAAAGCGCTTAGTAGCTGGACATGCTTCTGAAAGAGATTTGTTAGCCTCAAGTGTTGAGACTGCACAGCTGACCAGTGATGTTTTACACTCATTACATGACTATGAAAAATAGTATTGTATTATAAAAATAGCTGAGTGACATTTCATTGAGTTTTTCCATTGAAAAATGTAAAGTGGTGTTGTTCATTAGTAAGCACACAAGACACTGATTGTACAAAGCAATTTCAAGGTTAAGTACTTCCAGTGCTGTTATCTCAGAAATAGATAACTTACAATTACGTTTACCACATTTCACTCAGGTGTTGCATATGCCAGAAGAGAGCATAACTTCATGTATTTTATTTTTACTCTTCAATTTAGCTCTGACTTAATTCGTAACAAAAACTTTCATACATCCTGTAAAGCATCCCCCTGATTCTTGCTTATTTCAATACATATAGTCAAGACTTGTTGGACTGCCGAAACTTTTGCAGGTGTCCTTAAGAATGCATTGAGTGGATATTTAGATATATCTTGCATGTCCCAGCTGTATTTCTTAGAGTCTACTGAAGTCAAATGTGCTGTTGTGTTGTGCTGATGCTGATGCTGCGAGATTTCCAGAAGTTCATTAACGTCAAGAAGACTAAACTAATTTCTATTTACATCATTAACATCTAGAAGGTCTAGAAATCGATTAAGAGATCAAGAAGTTCTTAAATTCATTAAGATCAAGAATACCTCATTTATATTTGCTTTTCCACTATACTGGATCTGCAAAACAACGGTTTAATTAGTATTTAAATGGCTAAATTTAAAATCTACATTTTTACAGTCACAATGCATCACAGATTACTGCTCTGCACTCTTTTCAACGTTCTCTCAAAAGCTTCATATGGTGCAACCTGCTGTGCTTTTTAAAAAAGTATTGAAGGTATTCATTAATGCATTATGCTCATGCATTCATGCATGCAGGAGTTTTTTATTTCAGGAACTTTTACTTTACACATTTATAATGCTTTTGTATGTGTCACAATCCCCAGTCAGCCCAGTCACAGCCACTATCAATGCATAGGACTTCATTTACATGAATCCTGCTGGACTCCTGCAACCCAATCCCCAACCAAAGGACCAGCCGCCATTCACCTCATTAGCTACCCTACATGAGCAGTCACTTTTCACACCTTCATTGTCTGGTCTCGTCAAGGTCTACCTGTACCTGACTCCTTATCTACTCTATTCACCTGACATCTCACGACCTGACATCTCTTCAGCCTGCCATCTCTGCGGAACTTGACTCTATCTATACTCAGCTGTTTGACGGTCAGTTGTCCTCTGAACTTTCTTTTGTCCTGGTTAAGACTCCTGGTTAGTTCTTCTATTTTTGTTTCAGATGATATGTGATATCTCAACTTACTTCCCTTATTACTGATACTTTACAGACCGTGTAAACAAACTTTTGAACTTTATTTACCTGTGCCCTCTTTGGTCTGCATCCTGGCATTTTGGAGTTGACACTCAAAATCATCCTTTTACTGAATGGATAAAAGTACCTTGTAGACCTATGTTAAAAGTGACATGCATGAATAAGTACTTACTATTATGTCAGAGCACCAGCATTCACTGAGGATAACTCGTTTTTTCTCACTTTGAATGATCCACCCACATCTTTTTTGAAGCGATATTTCTGTTATATTGAACTTATGTACATTTAAAGTTCTTTGCTATTTTTTTTTTTTTTTAATTTAGATAAATGTATTAATCTATTCATGTTACTTTAGACAAAAGTCTGTTAAACCGAAAGGTTTTCTGTATTCATTCTGTTGACATCAGGTGTCAGGAGTTTACATTTTTTTCTACTATGTTTTTCCATCAAGAATCATTTCTAAAATTAATTTAGATTTGTAGACATGTGAATGGAGTGACATTTCTCATGAGCATCCAGCAGATGTGTCAGTACGCCGAGGAACGGCTTTACAGGATTACAATTTCTAGAACTTTTGTTTTGTGTAACAAAAGACTTGTTTTTTTCTCACATTGACTTTGGCTTGATACTAAACCTGCATTTTTCCCTCTGACAATGTTCTTACAAAGTTTTAGAAATGCTGAGGACAGTGGTAATTTTAAATTTGCTATCCCTATCTGTCACGTCTTTGGAATCTTTTGTTGTCGTTTTTGTCTTGTGCCATGTGCTCTGTGTGCCCTACCTTCCTTTCCTGTTAACTGTACCATTGTCTTCAGCTGTTTCTTGTTAATTTAGTCAATTACCTTGTATATTTAAGTCCTGTGTGTTTAAGTTCACCTTTGTCCAGTCATCAAGATTTATACATGTGGGTTATGTTCTACCTACCTACCTGTATGTTATTATTTTCTCCGTTTGAAGAGGATTAAAGCTGTTTAAGTTTATTTATTCTTGTCGAGTGCTCCTTCACGCCAAACCACACCGTGACACTATCCAAGGCCCCATGCTTAAGATTTAAAATGTCACTCTATTTGAAACGGCTTGATGTTATTTACAGAATTAAAGTTGAGCGACTGAATGAAAGATGAATGGCGATCAGTTCTCCTCAACTTACAATGAAATCCAGAAAGAATGGTCATATTTACTGTGCTTTCAGTTGCGTGAAAGCTAGACTCATAATGACCTGAAAACCACTGATGCTGCAGAAATGAAATGCACTGCACCTCATCATCACTTGTGGAAGTAATGGAAAACTCTCGAAATTACATGTCTCCAGGTCATGATGGAAATACAGATGAAGTCATTCTCAGCTCATCGAAAGGATATTTAACCAATAAAGCAGCTAGTCTAAATGTCATAGCTTGACCTCTAGGCTGAACTCAAAGAACACAAACTTGAAATGTTTGCTGTGTTGTGGGGTCCAAAGTAATTGAGAAGCCTAGAATCTGCAGATTGTATTGTTATTGTTGACAATTCTTGGCCAGAATAAAATGAATTATGAAATAGACTTTGTGGTATTAGTGAAAATTCCATGTGAGACTGGGGAACCCCTGCTATCAACATACCTGCAACATTTTCACAATAACTCGCACCTTGCATAATAAGAAATGTGCCAGAAAACATACATTTATTTTTAAAAACAGCAAATATGTCACAAACAGCTGCAGTAAAATCAAGGAAACTGTTTAGGCATATTCTTCTTTTATTGAGTTCACTGAACAGTCTTGCGTCATTTTATTGAGATTATTTGTGTGGGTGGAATGCAGCTCCTGTTAGGTTTTTTATAAAAAACTGGGCCATGAAAGTGCAAAAAACATGAAAAAATGTATAAAATGTTTTGTTTTGTGTTTTAACAGTGGTAACCTAACCTAACCTAACCAAATGCAACCTACAAACAAACATGGGACTGAGTCTACCAGTGGTAATGTGGGTTATCTGTGTCGTGACACCTTAAGATAATGTGAGAACAAGTGTAAAGGTCCTTTCGCCATTTTTCTAGATGAAGCATAGTTCATAATGACAAACCCAAACATGTCAGTGCTCTTTGACCCAGCGACACAGTTATCTTTATGACAAGTGAAAAATAGTTATTAGGCTAATTAAACTTCAGAGAAGCTCTACTGTTATAACACTGAATCGATCATGGCCAAATCACGACGCAGGGTCGTTTTAAGCGCTTCCGGGCGGAAACTTTACGCACTGAGCGTGTGCCAGTGTTCCAGCGTCTTGCCGGTAAAGAATACGCGGCAGTGTAGTATGATGTGCGTTTTCACTAGTGCTTCACACCCAGCCGGTGCATTTCCCAGCCTTCCGGAGTTCTCCACAAATGAGCCAAAGATCTGACAGCGCGCGCTAACTTAAGAAAATGAGAAATCAAACTGGGGAATGATTGTTCTGTGCTTCTGAACGGACTTACTTTTTTTTTTGTTCCGACCGGACTTATTGAATCCTTCTAGGCTAAACATGGGGCTATCCCGAAATGAAACAGAAATTTGGACAGAGGAGCATATGGACACGAACCACACGACCGACAGTTTCGGTCTGGAGGTTGTTATCGTGCCCGTCGTATTTGGATGTATATTTTTCGTGGGAATCATTGGAAACACTCTAGTGATGGTTGTCATTGGAAAAATAAAGTCAAGGCGCTCGAGAAGTCCCACTAATATTTTCATCCTAAACCTCAGTATTGCAGATTTGTCTTTCCTCCTGTTTTGCGTCCCGTTTCAGGCTACCATATACTCTCTCCCCGAGTGGGTCTTCGGGGCTTTTCTGTGTAAATTCGTGCACTACTTTCATATGGTTAGCATGCTGGTGAGCATTTTCACTCTCGTGGCCATGTCGGTGGACAGGTACATTGCCGTGGTGCTCTCCAAAAAGTCGCCATGCATTCGCAACCGGAGGAATGCGTTCATCGGCGTCTGTGTCATTTGGATGCTTTCCTTCATCTTCGCGGTCCCGGTTGCGCAGTACCAATTTTTGACGGATTACCACGAGGCTCCCAATAGCACGTTCTGCTGGGAGGTATGGACCGAGCGTGTGGCCAAGCAAACTTATAAAGTGACTATTCTCGTGACTGGGTATCTGTTACCGTTGGTTTTGATCACATGCTGTTATGCCAAGGTAAGGAAACGTCATTAAGACAAGTTTCTTTTAAAGCCATCGAGAGAGCGCCTCTACGTTGAACTAACCGATCTATTGTTTAAAGTTCGGGAATAAACGTTTGAGAAATTATTAAACGTTTTTCACAGGAAAGCTACTCGGTGCGCGTTGGCTTGTGTGCGAGTTCTCTAGTTAGCGTCCAAATTATTATTATTGTAATGAGTTTAATAATCCACTATGGGCAAAGCAACCGTGGTCATAGCACTTGAACCTTTAAAGACCGTTTTATTCAGTCTAGCGCGTCAAGGATGCAACAGGTGGCCGTGCGCCCACACAGAGAGCTCGGCGTGCACTTGAGCGTTCCCCCCGTCTGCTCTTTCTTAGATTTGGGTGAAGTCGCCTTAGAGACATCACGCAGACGTCACTGAGCGTTCAAGAATGATCTTTGTCAGGCTCGTCAGTGCGTGCTCCTTCTAGCAAAACGGTGTTTGCAGTTGCATGCGTAGTGATCTCAAATCATATCTGTGTATATCGGTTTGTGATACTGTAATTGTGGAATTACGATGAACAATCGACATTGCCACGAGTGGACTGTGACCAGTACTGTGAGGTTTAGATTTTTAGCCAAAATTAAGGAAATACTAGTTTAATTTGACTACGGTGAAACAAAAATGGAAATGTTCAAAATGGAAGTTTTGGGTCTTTCAGTCCATTTTATCTTTCAGTCCTCCTATATGCCAGTATGCTCCTATGTTAATAAAATGAACTGTTATGCTAATAAATGTACAGTCTTGACATTTGATGATTCATTTCAAACTATTTTCGTTTAATTAGATTTTTTTTTGCAACTGAGTAGCAAGTAATACATTATATATATATATATATATATATATATATATATATATATATATATATATATATATATATATATATATATTATGACTGCAGTTCTTTTGTGTGTAGTCAAGCATGCATCAACACAGGAAAGAAACTGTAAATTTCAAAAGATTTTACACTGTCATTTGCTTATTTAACAATTTTTGATGACTGCCACAAAACGTGCGCTCTTATTGTATTTAATTTGAGTGTTTATTCGGTGTATATCAATTATTTATTTTATATTTCTATGTATTTATTTTGCGTAAATGTTGGACAGGACCAGGATGATAAATGTGTCCCTGCAATGCTGGAATGACTTGTAAATCTTGTAATGTGTTATAGTTTATCACTGTCATCCAGAGAAGTGTCAAAACACTAGCCACACAGTGTCTGCTATCACTTGCGGCTTCTTTCATCATTCATCACCGTTAATGATAAATAATGGTTGGTATACACTTTCAGGTAATAATATTTTAATAAGTGTAATATGTTATTTGACTTGCAGGTATTGTATCATCTTCATAAAAAAATGAAAAATATGTCCAAGAAGTCTGAACGTTCAAAGCGAAAGGTAAGATTTTTGTGTGTATGTGTGTGTTGATATGTGTTGTTTTCCTGGTCTTTACATCATTTATGATTTTACCAGATATGATGGCGTGCTGGAGTGCTGCAGTAGTTTTGTTGCCAGTATTAGTTTAGTATTTGTTCCGAAAATGTATGCATGGGTACAAAAGCTAGCGGAGCAAGACAGACCTCATAAACCTTCATGGTTGATATATATTGATGTGTATTTAGCCATTCACTACGTTTAATCATTTTAACTCATGGTAATTCAAAATCTATCACTCTCGAAATGGCCATTGAAATGTCATCTAAGCAGATCAGTGTATTTTATCGCATAACAGAATACCAAATCATGGCACATGGCACATGTCTACTCTGCAGTTATTGAGAGGAGCTGCTGCACATGTTCTGCTACCCTTGATAAGTGTCTAAATACTTTAATATTAATATTAAAACCTTTATCTATTGTTTATCATTCGAAATAAGATGTAGAATCAAAGCATTTTGTGACATGATCCGGTAAGTGCCACTTTGTTTGATATTTTGTTATCTGAAGCAGTGACATTCATGCTGTGTGACTCAACTATCTAAATATAATGTCGTAAGCCTTATATGTGAATTTCTGCCCGACAATATTTAAATGCTATCAGTATTTACAGTCAGTTAATCGTGTGTATCAGAAGAAACATTTTACATGCTTCAAGATCCTTAATAGTTCACAGCTTGAGAATTTCAAACATATTGACTTTCAAATCAGATATTTTAAGTGCATAAAATTGTCAGTTTTAATTCAACAGTGTATGTCAGAAACCATTGCATCTGTGGTTTTAGTGCCTCACTAAAGTTAATGGTACATAATAGCCAATACTCTCCAGAGTGGTCTCTTGTAACCAATGGCAACCAAAGGCATCTTTTTTGCACTGGACACGGAGCAGTAGGAGGGTTATATTATGGGGTGGCTGGAGTCAGAAGGGAATTCTAATGATGCTTTCACATGTTGTTGAAAGTCATATAATCCTAACCCACGTTGGGATCTCAGGATCTCACACAGAAAATACACTAAACCTGAAACAAAAATTTTTTGGGCTGAATTGAATTTGACCTTTTAATGTGAGGAAAAAATAGTGTTATCTGGCACATCTATCTACAATCTGTGACTATAGCAACAAGTCACTAACCTTGGATCCTTTCATAGTAGTTGCTGTAGTAATTCATGGGTATTATGGGCAAAATCTTATGTCAGAACACAGATTTGTGGGCTTTCATGTCAGTCAATTATACAGATCTCAGATGATGAAAAGGACTGATCTGTATCCCGCATCATCCATTGTGTAAAGAAAAATGTTCAGTCTGAAGAAACGTATGAAACTACGTCAAAACAGAGCTATATTAGTTCATGTGAAATGCAGTAAGAGAATCCAAGATGTTATTGAAGAGAAAAACTCTCATAGATAAAGGTGTAAAATTGTATTCATTGGGCTGAAACAATTTCATGAGTAAATATAAAAGTTATATATAAAAATAATTGGAATTTTCAAGCTTGATTACTTTATATTAATAATGAGGCACAAAACAAGATTTAAGCATTAGTCAAAATTATAAAATTCAAACTAAATGCTGACATTGTTTTTTTTTTCTTGAACTTCAAATTTGTCCGTATTACAACATATACATATAATATACAAAAATTGTATATGTATGCTTGTTTAATTTACAACTTAAACTGGCTGTAGATTTGTAGTTATGTTAATGTTAAAATTATATAGTAGATATAAATATATGCAGATCTTATATTAGCTAGAGCACATGGCATTGTTTTGTCAATCAACATCACATGTAGCTAAATGCATTAATGTCCACATGAAATCAAAATTAAATGTATGTAGTTTGTTAGCTCACGTTGCTCTCTTTGTGGTGAACAGTTCATTCGTGCAAATCAGTCCCTCCTCAAAAAAAGTTTGCCTTTGTAATCTTTAATCCAAATCTGAAAATGCTCCTCCCCTCTAAAATAACAGGCCTGCTGACATCAGTTTGACGGCTTGTATTAGGCGTGAGTGTGACGTCCTTAACTGCGTCTGTGTTCTTTACGAATGAAGCGGCTACTTTACTACATCCAAACAATTCAAAGTAGAAAAACAAACGACGCCCCCTAGTTTCCGTGTTCTGTTTCTCTCAGAAGTATGTCACAGTATGTAAAGTCCGGTTCACAAGGACTTTAAAAACACCAGGTGCAGCGTGACGAATGTTTATTAGCCAGATCCTTTTTTTACCATTCCAAAATATAACAATCTGAAGATACTGCAATGAGTAGAAATGTAAATTCAAGCTAATGAACAAAAGCTTTAGTAACTCAGCAAAGAGGTCTGCTGTTTCAATTTACAGGCCCCGCAGTCGTGGGCAGAGATTAGCACTAAGAAAGCAAACCACGGTCCTTCATTATTATAGTTATCTGTAGCCATAACTGAGGGTCAGGGCTGTCACAGTGCTACAGTAAACAGCCAGATTAGTCAGTCAGATGCAATATATTTTCAGTGATCTCTGTTGGTTACTATGCCTGTCGTCTTCTGTTTCGCATAATAAGAACTGACCACTTACTAATTGTAACTGCAACTGTAGGTATGTTAATTTAAAAATTGTAAATAATTGAGAAAGGCGATATTCAAACACTGCCGTTAGCTGTAAGCTTTTCAGCTGTTCAAGGTCACATTACAGATGGAAAGCAAGATTATCTGACCATGTCCAGAAAACCACCTTGCTTAAAGCTAGAGATTTTCCATGGATTTAGTATCACCTAATTTAAATAATTCGAAAAACAAGGGCTGTGCTTGACTGTGCTATGACCCTGTGAATGTAAATGGTCACCACGGGCTACGGTCTCTGTTTTGCTAATGCATGTGCTTTTGCATCTGCAGAGGAAAAACAGATGAGAGAAAACTGAAATGCGTTAGAAATGATTTGTTGGAAATAGTGCCTGTGGTTCTTCTGGGTTAATTGGTGGTGAGAAGCTCATTGGTCACTCGCGAGCCCATGAGATCCTGTGTCATCAAATGTCACAGACAAACCCAAAACTATCAGTTGTTCCCAGAGGTTGGGAAGGGAACTGATAGGGCTGTTAACTCAATAGGGAGCAGAGGTGGTGGTGCTGATGAAGTTCACCAACTGACACATTACACATTACGTGCATCATGTTGCTTTGCTTTTTAATTGATTTAATTTAATTTAAAAAAACAATGTAACAATGCAAAACACAGTTGCACAGTAGCAGAATTTCAGCAAAAGCAGTCTCTAGGTGCAACATACACTATCACAGTTGAGCTGTTTTGAGGTGGCAAGGCTTATTCATGAGTTGTGGAGAATATTTTAGAGCTCTCTAACAGAACAGGAACATAAGATCTTTTCACATTCACCTTGGTGCTGGTCACATCTGATAACAAAAGCGTACTGAGGACTCGGCAGGGGTTCTTTTCTCAATCCCAATTTCAGAGGACCAGCAAACATCAGGGGCTGTTGCCGCATTTTGACAAGTTCACAGTTTCATCTTAGATGTGAGGGTGCACATAAAATACAAAATACACTTGATTGACATTTCATTATTGATGCTATGGGTAAGCTATATTTGGAGTGCTGTGTGCCACATTAATAGAAATTTTGTGGGTAAGTGAGATTGAGAAAACAAAATGTGAAGATTTGTTTCATACATTATGCTTGCACACTAACTCGTCTTTCTTCACTGTCAGAAATAAATCCATGACACTGTCTTTATGAAAGATGGTGCTTGTCAGGACTAATCAGATGTAGTCTCTGTTAAATGATGGAGAATGTAAGTATAATTTAATCATTATTCGCATTGTCCTACTGACATGCAACATAATGGCTAGCATTAACTGGAATTGTCTGTGAAAATCATTTTGATTTAGCTCACCAAAATTGTGTAAGACATGGAGTGCAGTCATTGCCCACGTAAGGTCTTGGGCATTAAAATATGTACAAGGTAGCTGAAATGTCAAATACTGTTCGCTAAATAATGATGAAATTTATGTGGATATCTATTTCAAAAAAACAGCCAAGAGGATGAAATCTTATTTCAGAGTTTAAACCTTATTTCAGATTCTTTGGTAACTGGGTCTCCATAATGAATATCGCAAAATCAAAGTAGCTATTCATTCTGTTAACATCTATATTAAATAAAAATCTTGTTTTAAAATTCATTAGATGAGCATACCTGTGACCGTACATCAGTTAGATTCTGTTTGTTATTCAGCACGAAATGGAAATTGCGACAACTTTTCTTACATATTGCTGCTTCTATTATATCAGAGTGAAACGTTGAGCAGGAGTATAACAGGAATTATTTATGGAAGAAATTGACAGTTATATTGACTGTAGCTCCTTTAAGCCAGCTGTGGCACCACCTGCTCCTGCCATACATCTGTTCGTTTCAGCTGAACCTTTGACCTGAGGTTGTTTTGAATTGCTCCAACAGTTATGTGAACTTACTTGACTGCACTTTTTCATTATGAAAAACTTTGTCTATGTTTTGGTACCGGACTGTTCTCTTTCTCTAGCTTTACCTAGACGGAGGCAATTCAGTGAGGTCGACAAAATCATACGCTTCACTTTGATTTCATATGCAGTATTTAACCTCCACATTCCTATTTACAATCAATCTGGTCGCACATAAAAGCAAGATCAGTGAAATTGGCAGAGACAATGGTAATTTTAGCAAAATCAACCTTACAGAGTGCTCTTTCAGAAAGGCAATTTGGAAAACAAAATATGACTTCTATGTTCGTTGGTGCATCCCAAAACAATTCCTTTTTGGCCCTAAAATTGCATATATCCAGCAGCTACAGCAAGAAAACAGTAATGGTGGATTGCTGTTACTCACTCAGGGCTGTGTTTATGCTAATAGGTCAAAGCAGTTGACGATATTACAAGAGGTTTCTTATCCTTACATCTTTTGAAAAAGCCTAAAAAGACTAAATACATCACCAATGGTGTGAATTTCACAACTGCTCCAGTATACTGCTTTATAGCCAACAGAAACTTTAGGATTGTGCTAAAGAGAAGCTTAGCGCTGTTGCTATCATGAAATTGCATCCAATTTTGTCATAATGGGACTGCATGCGTTGACCTGCTCTCCAGCTAGTGTGAATGAATAGTTGTAAGTAAACCATCCCTTTAAGAATTGTTGCCTTGCAAAAAGCTGGAAATGTGTACAGAATTGTCACAAAAAGCCTTATCTATAAATGTTAAGTTAAGTGACTTTGTTAGTCTCCTTAATAGTGCGTGTCCTAAACTTTCAGTACCACAGTATAGAGTATAGAGGATCAGGAGTTCTGCAGTTGAAATTGTTAAACAATAACGGTGTTTACGGGACACCGCAGAGTTTTGCACATCTGAAGGTAATAAAAAATCATGCCTTGTTGTTACACAGTGCTACTTCGAAAAATATCCTGTTGACAGGTGAAACCAGGTTGAATTGTTTAGAAAATCACATATACACACACACAACACTATGTGCCTCAAAGGTCTGGACAGCCTGCTGTATCATCAGGAGGAAAAATGAATTCCTAGGTTTATCAGGACATTTTTGAGGAGAATGCGCAGCCATCTGTTTAACGGTTAAAACTCAACAGAAATGTAAATGTGATTTAATACAACAATATCCTAAAACAACAGCAAATGCCAGCAACAGAATAACTTCAACAAAAAAAGTACACTTTCCAGAGTGGCCCAGTCCTGATTTCAAGTCTTTAACGAGATGCTTTGGCATGACCTTGAGAGAGTGAATTACACCAGATGCCCCGATAATGTTGCTGAACTAAAACTAGTTTGATTTGAACGATGGTGCACAATTTTCTCTGATTGATGTCCTGGTCATTTATTAAATACTTATTTGATTATGCCAGCTGTGCATGTCCTTTTTTTGTCATTATATTTTAGAATTTACTTAGGGTTCGCATACTTTTTTTGCTTTAACTGTAAAACAAAGTTTTCACAATTCATAACTGAGTCTAATATATGTGCAAAAAATGCCGCCATTAATTGATAAGTAGCTTGTCTTAGGTATTTTTAATTAATTCATAGATATTTCCTGTACCATGTACAGCTTTGTAATTGAAATAGGAATCCTTTTGTAATTGTTTAGGGGGCTGTCTCTAGTTGAATAAACCCTGAACAACTCAAATTAAAACAATGTGGTTATTAACAATTATTTGAAAGCACAAAATAAGGAACAGAAAAATAACTGTATGCTTATATTTTGACAGCCTTGCTAGCATGTGAATATAAAATCACAGTCTCTTCGACCATACTCCTATTCCCACTATCATAAATCATATTCCTATATAGATTTCTGTTCTGTTCTCCTGTGAAATATTATGTTTGGGGCTGTTGCACTGGGCTGGGTGCCCTGTCTCACTATGCTGCTGTGGAACTGAAAATTAATTTGCATAGAGAAAGAACGCATAAGGGATTGGTGGAACAATGTTTTGTTGCAAGATGAGATTTCAGTCTCATATCACCGTGTTATGCAATGATGTGGCTCTTTTTCCTTTTCACCATTCCCTTTAATCCCTTGCGTGAGACTGTGCAATTGAACTTTTCAAGTGGCTAAACTTTCCCAGCACCGGTGTGCAAATCCCACGGGTCTCTTTTGGGTTACAATAGAGAGGATCTAACCTGTGCATTTCGTTCAAATGAAGTTCATTCACACTGGCTGGAGAGCAGGTCAATGCATGCAGTCCCATTATGTCTCTATCCAGGACAAAATTGGGTGCAATTTCATGGGTGCAGCTACTCTTTGGCACGATCATAAACTATACTGGATAAGTTGTGAAAATTGTCTTTTTAGCTTTTTCAAAAGATATGAGGATAAAATAATCAATTTGTATGAGGTATTTTGTTATGCTGCGTATGGTATCTATAATCAGTGAAAGATTCTGCACAGGCATTGTCTGATCCCTGCAAAGTTGCACAGAATTATTCAGAGTGAAGATTTTTTTAAAGTTTGCAAATAGAAAGCCGTGGATAGGCATTTTGGAAGCAATTTTTTTAGAGATTCTTGGCCCGTTGTTATATCCTACCATTCTATTGTCTTGGAAGCTCTGCATCTCGTCTCTTGTGGTGAATCCTCTGTGATTATGGTGGGCATTATCACAGCACATAGTACAATCCTAAACCACCTGAAAAAAATTACTTTCCAGATTCACAGATACTCTCGTGAATGGTCTATATCTAGGAACAGTCTAGGAACTGAGAACATTTTAGAAACTGTTCAACGTTACTATTTTACTTTAATTACAAAAAGAATAGGTTCTTTAAATCTGACCACCGGCACAGCGGAATAAACTGATGGAAGGTGTCTGTCAAATGTTCTATTTAATGCAATAATTTCTTTGCCTATATCTGTAATAAAGTGCTTTAAAGTATGATTTTAATTATGATTTGGGTGACGGAGCCAAATGTCATGCGTGTCGAAAGAGGTTAGGAGAAAATGTCATTATGAAAAATATTGTACACTGCGATTGCTTTATTCCATTATCTGTATAGAATCAAGTAATATTTTAAAGTCTAGGTTCAATATGTTTGGCTAAGTGGTTCTTTTGTCAGTGTTTCTGCTGAAGATGGAGTGACTGCTTTTCTTCATTACCTTTTCTTCAACATAATTACTCGTTATTCATAATTACTATGTAATTTCATAATATGTCATATAATTTCATAATTACTATGTGAAAGAACATTATCTGAAATTAATTTTTGCCTATTATTTTAATAGTTTTATCAACATTGTTGGGCTTTAATGAAAACAACCCAGGAGATTAAGGCCCAGAAAGACAGGAGAGGAGGGTTTGTTAAAGGATGAATATTCCCTTAGTAACACCGAAAGAGTCAGAATCTTGTTTTTCAAAACTCAGCCCATTTAAAAACAAAAAGCTCCACAAGAAAGCTGTGACGAACCTTATGTTTTCCATAAATCAAACCTAAAAAATTCATGTGGCTGAATTCTCTGTCTCTTTTTGTAATAGACTGAATTCTCCTGTGGTCACTGGAAATGCATTTTTTTGTTTTAAAAGTGAAATAACATGCAAAAGCGTCCAAAAAGATGACTTTTGGACATCTTGTCATGCCTGAGATAATGTTGCCAGTGGTTCCCCACCCAGGTGATGGCTCTGGTCATTATTCTAGCCTCACAAACAGTCTGACACAAGAGTTCATAAATTAACAAGCTCTTGCCCTTGTCAGAATAAATGTTACAAAATACAATAATGTTAACAGAGTTACAATATCTAACAAACAGTAGAGCAGCATCATACATCACCCAGTCTAAAATAAATCTAAACTATATTAGACTGCAATGCACATTGTGAACAAAGCTTTGTATATGATTACTGGTTCTGGCTCAGTGAAACTGATAAAGCTGGATGAGACGCTGAGGAAGAACAGATAAAGTTTAAATAGCTACTGAGAAACAGAGAGAGAGTGTGCGTGTTAAAGCGAAAGAGTAATTGAGGAAAAAAGCTTTAGTATAAACACATCTGCTCATTTGTTAAAGATAACAAAATCTCTGATGGGCAAACCACTCTGAAGCTCTCAAAGCAGAAAAGATGTTCAGTAGGCAAATCCTGGCCCTGCTCTTTTTCCACTGTCACTTGAAGTGAACGCTTTACAGCTACAGTTACTTACAACTACTGTGGAACATTTTTACTTAAAGTGTTCCTATCATGGGTTATGAAAGGTTTATATTTTGGGAGTCCCCAACAAAAGGTTGACATGCATACAAGGTCAAAAATGACTTTCATTGTCTTATAATATGCATTTATTTTTTTGCATGACAATGTTCTGCTTCAAAACTTTGCATGATGTTTTCATTCACTTAGAGCTCTGTTACACCCTGCATGAAAGGGAATTTTCAAAAATCCTTAATAAGGGTACTTTAAAGTGCTTACTGTCATTAGAGGGTTTTGTCTATTCTTGATTGCATGTTTCATTGTAAGCTGATAATGGGAACCATCTTAGGACTAAAAGGACCCTAAATTTATGACATTTAGAAATCTTTGTAATACTTGGAGGATTTAAGATTTGCATATGCTTAATGTTCCACTTTGATAACAATTCTATTTATATAATTTTTCATATAAAACAAAAAAAACCCAAGCAGTACATTTTCACTGTCTAGTTTATAAAGGTGGAAAAACTTATTTTGCTTTTTTTAATGGTATTTTTCTGTTTAGTTTCAACTGTCATCTATTATATTTGGTCTGCGTATGAGTGTGTCTTTGACTATTGTGTCACTTGTCACAGCTTTTTCAGCTTCTAATGCTCAAAGTCCTGGTTTTTCCATGCATAAGTGTTGTGGCTTTGCAGTTACTGTTGTGCTCTTTCTTGTGAGTTCACTTAAAGAGACTATTTCAAATTTAGATTGATGCAGCTTTAATGCTGGAGTAAAATGAAGATACTTCAATAATTAAATTATAATTTATAAATGGCTAGACCACAGAAAATCTTTTTATTTTCCTTCGCTTTGTAAAAACTACAAATGTGTGTTCAATAAACATCTATCAAATTTTATATATCTTGATAAAATGATTTACCAGTGTGGTCTGTGTAAAGTAATAATCCTTCAAATCTGCCATGACCATATAAATAGTCCAAGCGATAAAAGCATGATTTAGCAACTTTACAGTTCAAACGGCACATGTTTGTGCCTTAACAGAAATATCAGCTTCATGTGTCTGCTTTTAAATCCTCTGAAATGCTTTGCCCTTTGCTAACATTGTAAGTGCCTTATTGTAAATGTGATTTTTGTATGGTTTTAACAAAGTGAGATCTGTCAAAATGATTTCTATGATAATTTACAGCTTTTCACAAATGCATTGATAGAGATTAACTTGTATTGAACCGGGATTCTGAGCTATTCATTTTATAAATGCCTAGATATGGAGTATTCATATACTTCTGTCATATCCTATCAATCAAAAAACAGGAGTATATAAATAGATGCTTACCTCAGCCTCTGACAATTCTTCAGCGTCCCTCCCTGCCACCTCCTCCTCTATTTCTGTTGTCTCTTTTTATATATTGAACATTGTATAATTTGTATTCAATTCTCCAAGGAGAGAATTTGAAATCTCAAGTGAAGTCTCATGCTTGAGGAATGCATAGATAGCATTCCAAATATGTTTAACTTTATCTCCTTCAAGGGATTATGAAAATATGAGCTCATAAATTTTCTGGTTTATTGTGTAAGGACCAGGCCACATTACATTGTTAAATCATTAAATCATTCTGCAGGAATTTTGCAAGCCTTTTCGAAGTCAAATTTGAACCATTTTCTTTTGCCAATATCGAATAAATACTCCTAAATAGTCTCATGGCATAAACATACCTGTGTGCTCTTTTTAGCGAGACACAAATTACATACCAATAAGTACATATCACTGCAGTTTCTAAAAGAAATGCACACTAAAGGCAGTAAAACCTTTTCACATGAATTTACGCACAATGACTCATATCATGATGAATATCATGTTATGACTTCAAAAGAATATTAATATGCTAGATTTGAAAACGAATGCTTTTGAACGCTGGCATCACACATGTCCAGCTTTATATCTATGGGTTTTCGTAGACAGTAGGTTTGTGTGGCAGCTCACAGAGTAAAGTGATGTACTTCAAAAGGTTCAAAGGTTTAAAATGACACGGCCGCTTCAGCAAATGTGTTTTTATATCAGTTTTGCATTTGTTAACACTCTCGGATAGGTTTAGGGTTGGAATTTGGTGTAGATGGTGGATATTTCCAACCATCACAATATATACCTGAAGCAACGTTATAAAAATGCAGCAAAACATATATCAACGTAATAAAATGTGCCAGGGTTCACGTATTAAACACAAACCTGTGTTTTAGCACCACTACGTGGACATTTCTCTTTGAAACTGCAGTGAAAGTTGGCATGTAAGGCATGTAAAAAGGGCAAGACCAGGTTGATCAAAACATCCTTACAGTAATGCATAAGGGCTGCTTTACATTCCAGAGACATTACATGGCTTCTTCACTTTCAGCTGGAATTTACAATTCAAGACACTGTTCCTGGTTTACGCTGCTGTCAGTAGCTCCTCTTGAATGCATTTTGTTAGGTAGAAACACAATTAAGTGAACATTGCATTGATTGTGGACTTCTAAAATAGTATCTAATCTAAACTTACACACAGGTGATCACAAAATAAAATAACTGAGTCAGGTATGCTTTCACGTTGCATCCTGTTTGCATCCCTTAGTTTCTTTCACTGCTGATCAGTTTAATGCTGTCAATGTTGTGCACGCTGTTCACATCATTAATATCACACAGTTGTACCAAGAGATAAACATCTATAAATTAAATTGTCTTGACTGTGACAAAAGATTAAGAATGAGAAAGCGAAAGATGTGTTAGTGTATGTATAATGTAGAAGCAGAAGCAAGGGACACTTGCTCCTCAACAGACAAGGGTCTGAGCTAGCAGTCACTTCAAAGGGAGACCCATTACAAGGGTGTTGTACACCACAGCAAGGATTCCATTTCCTTTGAGATCAATGGATTGATGCTGCTGCCAAAACTAACTCTTCTCATTTTGCTTCAGATTCAGAGTCAGCATGTTGTAAGGAAGGCTTACTTGTAATTGAAGTATAGAGATGTGCCGTGCCTTGAGAGGATAAACAGAGTATCAAAACTAACTTCAAGGGTTACTTTTAAAAACTTTTGTCAGCAGAGACTTTAAGCTTTTACATATTTAATGACCACTATGCAACGGCTCATGCGACACAAGATTACCAGTGGGCCTAAGTTCAGTGGGAGGCAGCGTTTCTTATTCTCCTTGAGTTTTCTGCGAATTGCTGTCCACGTTGCTGTGATTGGCTGATAATACCCACCTATCTGTCTCCAAAAAAGGTCAGACTGGTGGAAATGGATGGACAGATAACACTGTGAACAACGCGCTCACCCAGACGTATTACTTTTAGACACATCTAAATCAAAACTAACTGGAACCTGAAAGTGTCTGTGCGTGAGCTGGTTCTTCGCGAGCACTCAGCTCCGTTAAATTAAAGGTGCACCTTCAAGCCTGTGACCTTCATGATACCTGCGGTGTTCGCAGAGAATTTAATGACTAATGGTCTGAAAAAGAAAGATGGCTACAAATAATAGGTAAACACCATATGGTAGGAAGAAATAGCTATCACAAGAAATGTAATGGTATTGTTGTTGTGATTATTTTTGAAGCAGGGTTTAAAGATGCACAAACGTGACAAGACTGTTCCGTTAAAAACAGTTCAGCTTTTAAAAGTGCGTTTTGAAACACCTGCGGTTTGTTCTGTTCTGCTCCATCTAGCTTTTTAAATGCAAGAATGCACTTTTTGTGAACAGCCCTTTACTTAGCACAGTGTAGCTATCTTTTTCTTCCTCAGTCTGTTGAGGAGCTGAAAAAAGCTGAAAGGATGTAATGGTTTCAAGGTCATAGCACTAGCGTAAGTACTTCAGAATGTGATTTTAAGTATATTTCATTACAGATGTTAATGTACAGTCACTCTACCTTAATTCTTTAAGTGTTTTAGTTGTAGCATTAGGCTAAATCTCAATTTGTCAGTTGGTAATGAGCAGGATAGACAGTATTAACTCTAAACTCTACTCTAAAGTATATGTATCTTAATGCACATGAAAATATCTTTAAACAATTATAATACGTACATGACTTCATCCTAATGATTTCATAATTTTAACATTTTAGATGAATTCAATAAAACTAACCTGATGAGGAACATAAATCCTCTCTTAATGATTTTCCATATACTCAGTCTGTTTGTCATCACTTTGACAGTACATCTGAAAGTCATTTTCCATTCATTTATGACAAACTAC
Source organism: Puntigrus tetrazona (assembly GCF_018831695.1). NCBI lineage: Eukaryota > Metazoa > Chordata > Actinopteri > Cypriniformes > Cyprinidae > Puntigrus > Puntigrus tetrazona. The sequence continues at coordinate 20,247,576 of NC_056705.1, read as the reverse complement.
CTGAATTGTTAGCAGTCTATTGTTCAATCCAGCCCTCTCTAATTCACTTTATAATTGACAAAACTTTCATTCTTCTCAGTATTTTTGCTTTTCCATTCTGCTGTGTCCTCCCCTTTCAATCTAGGGGTGAATCATGAACAATAAACAGTGGAGATACTTTGAGGATCTCCAGCTCTCCAGGCCAAAAATCACAATTAACCGCAGATTTCTTTTTCAAATGACTGAAAGTGCCTTTTATTTGAACTCAATCAGTGGTTCAGGGGGAATAAACAGAACCAAATGAAAATCCAGAAAATACCTCTACCTAAAAGGAAAATAAATATGAACTTACTTATACATAAAAGAAAATAAACAAAGCAACATATAACCTCACTCCCTAACTATACGTTTAACAGGAGAAAACCACTTAGAAACAGATCTGTTGCGGCAGAGTAGATGTGATTTTGCAGGACAATGAGACAGAAATATTTACTACCGTTATGCTATGTAAATACTGATTTCATATGGGCTTATTTATGTTTCTGAGCGTGCACATGTAAGGGAGAGAAAGCACATCTGCTCTGTATGAGAGTGAAGACAATCCACTTGTGAGAGAAGAGATTTGTGCTCGCGCATTTTGATGCGCCATCGCATTACAATAATGCATTCTGGACATTCGTCATTAAAATAATGCCATAGAAACCGCATAGTAAATGAATGGAGAATATTGTGTTTTTCTCTGTGTGCTTGACCATTTCTGTATGTGGAGCTTGACTTGACGAGGTCTGCATATACTTTGTGTGAAAAGTATGCCTCAAATAAATTCTTAAAAAGGCGCAAGAATGTATGTACGTTTTCCTAATATGATCATTAAAAACCAACAATAATGTCTCTCTTTCTCAGTCATGCTCTCTCTGCCATTTTTATACTAGAAGCCAGCAAACATGCACCAAACAAGGGAGTGGACAGCACACACAGGTGGATGAGTGCAAATGATCACCATTAGCCTGTCAAGCACAGTCACACGAGAAGAGACAAAGACAGAGAGACCAACAATACAAAACACCAAAAACACTCTTTATAGAAATAATAAAAAGAAAAGTTAAAGGGGTCATATGGTGGGTTTTCAAATATCATTATTTATAACAGAATATGCTGAAATGCTTTAATTTTCAAAAACCATTATTTAGTTGTTTGGAAGGCACTTGGGAAAGGAAGCAATCTAATTTCCTCATTATCTTCAGCTAAAAATCCAAACATCTGGTTTGTGCTGTTCTAGTGTAAGTAATATTAATGATTCCAAACTGCATCTACTTTCAGAAGGCCAAATAAAGCAATTTTGCTTTGGCACAGCTTCTTCCTGTCATGCGGTTACTAAAACTAAAGAGGGTGTGTGGTCAAGAGCTTTATAAAGAATAAAAGAGTTTGACACTTTAGTCTTTGTGACCTCAGGCATGTTATCTATGCACTAACAGCTTGTAACACCCCAAAGAGAAGGGAAAACTTGAAATCAATTCATATGACCTCATTAGATGTAACAAACCCACCAATAAATTCTTCCTACATTTAGCTGTTTTGACATTTTTATTGTTCTTCACACACCCTGAACAGTACACACAGTATACACACTACCCTGGACCACATTATCAATGCCTTTCTGATGCCTAATATCCAGATTGTACTTGCGTACAATGAACGCCCTCGCATCAGTCGCTGGCTGGTATTACGCATACGAGAAAGGAACTTCAGACGGTTGCGGTCGGTAAATATAATAATACAAGGAAGATGTAACGAGTTAGGTTTCTGATAGCCTATAAAAGACGATATGTGGAGTCTGATTTGGAGACTGGCAAACATGGAGAGTTCCATGTATAGCTACTCCATGTTTTAACAGATATTCTGCACTTCCAACATTTAATATCGTGACACATTTCAATCGTTCTATTGGACACATCTAAAAAAAAGGGAAGTAAAAAAACTGAATCAATTTACACACATCCTTATACTGCTTTACAGATAAATTCACAGGATAAGAGCATAAATCACCCTGAATGCTTTAACTGTTTGGGGTTTTTTTTCAATTTTTGGCTTTCTCTCCACATGCGCCTTAAGCATATTCACATTGCAAACTCTAGTTTTATATTGACGATCAGGGGTTTGAATAATGTAATCAGTCACACTGAGCTTTTGCTCTGACATATAGCCCTGAAAACCTGCTTGTAAGGAAGCACAGAGTACAGGCATAAGCACAAGAACAGAGTCATCAACCTGCAAATTCCTTCTGACATTCTTTTTTTTTTTTTATCAAACTGCTGCTTTTTCTTCTCCTGAGCAGCAGATAGATAAATCTATCGCTACCTCACAAGTTTAATGAAGTCTCTCTGAAAGAACTAGAGATGCAACGATAATTCTGAGTATCTGCCAATACCGGTCTGATTCAATACCAGTGCAGTTTTCTTTAAATAAATGTACAATTTCTATTCCTCTGTGTATTGACCTGATCATCACTCTTTTGTGTGTTACTAAAATATACTAAATCGAAACAACTTAATTTGAATGAAAATAACTAATTTAAAATATTTCATAACCTATGACAAAAAATACTATTATAAACTTAGGTTAGTGCATAATTCAGCAGCTAAAGATACTATAATCTAAAATAAGAATGGGTGCCCAATAATTTTATAAAAATCTAAACATTTAGTGAAACAACATTATTTAATGACAAACAAATAAATGTTAATAAATGTAGGACAAAATCTGGATAAAATGTTACACATATTGTTGCAAAATGCACAAGAGCTCAACAGAAATGTTCAAAGGGAAGAGATGCGTAGTGTATTATATCTATGCACTCTTCAAGAGCGTTTCATCATCTTAACCTCGAACACAGCATGCAGTTTGAATGCTGAATGGAGAGAAAAGTTTATGTGAACTTGAATTTAACTATTAAAAAATGTATCTGTACGTACCTTACATTAAACGATGGAACAGTTTCAGAATGCTTATATAGTGCACAAACCCTTTATGGTGCTTTACAATATTTTTGTGCATTTCCCCTGGGCAATATCACAGAATAATATATGCACAATATTGGATTTGGTTTGGTCTCAGCCATCCGATAACCGATCAAGCGGAAAATGCCAGTATCTGAGCCAATACCAGATCAATGAATCCCTAGAATAAACTCAAATAATCCAAGAGAGACACATAGGACAAATAAAAAATTAATAGAATAGAAATTTAATTGCAGACAGTGGAGGTCACAACAGGAGTCTGACCCCTGACAAACCCTTTCAGCCCATGGTAGCAGACTGCAAACTGTTACCTTCACAAGCTGTGTTGTGTAAACAACTTGTTTTCCTTCGCCCAGGGTTCAGACAGTTGGTTCTGTGGATGGTGGGAGAGGGAAAATAACAGTAATTATGTTTGAATCAGTCTGAGAGCTGTTATTAGCCCCCCATTATTTTTTCAGTCCATTCACACCATCCAAAATTTACACATTCACTCATAATGTCAGGGTTTTATCTACTCGTGTTTGTGAAACAGTGGACAGAGCTAAGGTCAGTCATCAAATGCAAGGAAGAAAATGCCTCTCAGAGTGTGTATAAATGCTGCTTATTGTTCGATACGTGGACAAAGAGTATGTATGGTGTTCATCCTTCTGAATTTCAGTCAGAAAAATGAAATGCTTGTTATATTTTTGAAGAACCTTGGAGCCCCGAGCTTCTTTTTGACCTTAATTCTGCATAGTTTGCATATGTCTGTCAGTGAGAAACTTTTGGTTTCTGGAAAACAGTGGTTACAGATTTAAGTGGTTAAAGTGGCACAATACGACATAAAACAGCATAATGAATCAAATTAAAACCTTAATCGACAGCTAATCATGGTAAGCCGTTTTAAACAGGTGGGTTTTCAACAGTTTATTAAAAATTACTTAGTGTAGGAGCATTTTGAATATTCAAAGGAAAAAAATTCCACATCGGAGCAGATCGAGAGAAGGCTCTCTGTCCTATAGTTTTACCCCAGGGGTAACTAAAACACGGACATAAGAACGTGTCAAATTATGCACAACTTTATAAATTAAATCAACCGTTTTAAACTCAATGCGCAAAATATCAGTAGACCCCACTGACTTGTTTTGACATTTTGACAAAGTACTATTTTAAGTGAAATATGTCTAGAACACAAGGGCAATTAATGACAAATTTTCTTTTTTAGAGGAACTGTCCCTTTAATACACATTTCTGGTCATATTGTGAATGACTCAGTGATGCACTCCTCAGATTAAATGGATTGTGAATGATCAGCATTGGAGGGAAACATTAAAGGAAGATGCAATGATCAACAAAGTAGAAATGAAACAGTTGGATTCTCATTTGTTTATTCCTGTAATATCTCCAGCTGTGTGTTCGAAGAAAACCCTGTCCTTCTTTAGTTATTTTGAAGCAAAAAGGTAAGTAGCTGTTTATGTGAAAAGCAGCCATGGTGTAAGTGCTCCACCAAGCAGTTACACGTTTATCTTGTTACTCACCTGTACCCGATGTTCTTAGTAAATCTAAAAATCTTAAAATCCTGTTAGGTAGGTATAGGGAATGATATAATGAAGGAACATGGCTTCCAAACATCATTAGTTGTTCCGCGGTTTCTGCTAAGTAATGTTTATATTTATGTTCCTTTTACACTAGTTAAATATTCCAGTCCTTCTACATGATTACCAGTAGTTCATCCGGACTCCTTTGCTTAGTGTGTAACGTTCTACAACAACAATCAAACAAGGGTCAAAGCTTTGATATGGTAGAGCCAAGAAACTAAAAGACTTTTGTAACATTAAAACATTCTATCAAGCGTTCAAGGTCTAAAGGATATTAAGGACTGAAGAGTATCTCTAGGTCCAAGGGAGAATGACGCCAATCTACCAGAAAATGTCTTGCACTATGCTAGCTCTCATCCTGTGACTCACCATAGCTCGCTCTCTCTCCATTACTCGCCCACAACATGCTTCAAGTATACAGACCTTTTTTATATAGCATTTTACTATCTATTTGTTTCGTTTAAATGTTCTACCACTAAGGGTTAAACACGTCATATACTGGGGTTAGAGTTAGCCCCTAATTTGCCAAATATATTGTATATAGTCTATATTTGTATGTTACTAACTATTCTAATGCTGCTTTACTCATTCTGTTATTCTATTACAAGCAGTACTTAACCTTAAGCAAATCACAACTTGTGGGCTGTGACGTCTGCTAGACAGATGCTCTCTACATGGACACATCACAAGCCTGGCTTGGCTTTCCTCCACTGGTAATGAATTCATATATTGGGGAAAGGAAATGTCTGCTTTCCCAGTGTGCTAAAAAAACAGCTGCTGCGCTAAATTGTGAATAATCTTCAGGAAATTGGCATCTTTTTTCCAACCTCTCTGAAAACAGTGAGCTCAGCAGTCAGCGTCATTCTTATTGCCAGGCACCATTTATCTTATAGGTTTTAAACAGAGTGACTACATAACATCCATTAAGAGATGCATCTCGTACCTCTACGCATTACTGCTAATTTTAGTGTCGTAATTGAGTTCATTCTCCTCTCATCAGTCATCTTCTGGTGGTGGGCTTCGTCTACCCACTCTAAGGATGCATCACTTCATCTGTGACAAGATGAGCTACGCATTATCAAACCCACAGAAAGGTTCGCTTTGTGTCATCTGCTTTGTATCAAAAAACATGTTTGGCTCAAGGTTGAGAAACGTGGAAGAAAATGTCATACTCGTCTCACTTCGGCCTCTACTTTTTTAACACCACTATGGACAGCAATTCAGTGGAGGCTACACCAAAACCATCTGTCACCTGAACAGTTTGCATTCTCTGTGGCCTTCTATAATGACCTGTCCGGCCTACCAGACCTATTTACCGTTCTTAATAATTTCCTCCGTTGAGTCTCAATAAATGTTGTCATCTATTAATAGTGCTTTTTACAGAATAACCGTCACAAGTGCTTACATCTTTAAACACGCTGTTAATTGTTTAAGGAAAGTTTGTTTATGTATTACCCAAGCAAAAATAAGTTCAAAAATCAGGTCATCTGAGGTATGATTAACCGGCTTGTTTTTCTCTTTCTGCTTGTGTTTTCTAGACAGCTCAGACGGTGTTGCTGGTAGTCGCTGCGTTTCTCATCTGCTGGATGCCACACCATATTATAGCTATGTGGGTAGAGTTCGGCCACTTCCCGTTGAATGATGCTACTTTTGTGTTTCGCATCATCTCTCACTGCCTGGCCTATGGAAACTCCTGTGTCAACCCCATTCTTTACGCCTTCCTCTCTGAAAACTTCAGAAAAGCCTGCAAGCAGGTCTTCACGTGTCGTTTTTTTTACTCTCCTCCGCCCGTGGAGAAAGTGGTGCGCATTCGCATGGAGAACTTCTCCATGACACATTCCACCACTAACATATGACTCGAAAACATTTTAGAGAAATCAGCACTGTTAAAAACATTTCTGTTGTTGTCTTTGCTTCATGCTGTGCTGTCATGGATTACATTTCAAGGTTTGACTGACAAGGACAAAAAAAAAAAAAAAAGTTACCTTGAGAAGTAAAAAACCATATATAATATCTCGGTCTATGTTTATTAAAGGCTTTTGCCAATAACTATTTAAATGTAAATAGTATTTGTCAATTAAATGTTTTTACATTTTTTTATGTTAACTGTTAAATGTATTATTGTTATTGAAAATAATGAAAACGTATGTAGAGGTTAATTTTAATATATAATTACTATAATTATACTTGATATGTTTGAGAGAATCTCGCTAAAAGAGCATGACTGTGCTGTCTAAAGACCTTTTTGCATAGTGTTTATGTTGTATCTCAGTTTAAACATGCCATAAACTTTAATACTTACTTGTATGCTGTAATTAAATACTCTGTGACATTGGTTTACATGTATTATGTCCTGTCTTATGGTTATGTATCTATTAAAATATCCCTGAAGGTTATCCCCTTTAAAAATTCTAATAAAAACATCTAATTCAATGAACAATAAAACATGTTTAAAATATGTTTCCTGGTCCTTTAAGAGCAAGTTAGAGTGGGTTATTGTTTAAAGAGGATGTCGAAATCTTTATACCAATGCTTACGGTTAATTGTTTGACATACTGGAGATTATCCTAAACAAAAGACCAATGGAAACTCTGCGTGTGTGCCCATCTCTCACCAGTCTATTACTCACGCCTCTGTGAGATACCAGGACAGGAGCTCTTATAAACACAAATTCTTTTTTTTTTTAAATCAGGTACAAAGCAAGAGCCTCAAACCTTCCCCTTAAAAAGTGCTGGATGGCTTATTTTCCAAGTCAGATTGTTGTCGGGTGAATATGCTTGCATAAGATGCTACCATCACAAAGCTCTTTACTCATGTCTTAATCCTTATGAATCTCCAGCACAATGCAGCTCTTACAATAGCGTGGTATAATTCCACTGCAAATGATAACACTGTAAGTAAACCACAAAAATTTATATTTTATCTAAGTATATGATGTGTATATTTAAACATATAAGTAAGTAATGCTATATTCCACATGGTTGCAGTACTATAGGCCTGGTGGTACAACATTTATCGTACAGTTTTAGACTAGGAGAACTTGCAGGTGAGAAGCCTGGGAAAATAGTCAGAATCTGGTTATGCTAAACCATGCTCAGACAAATCATTAATAACAAAGTTAACCTGTTCAGACATTGTCAATTTGAACAGACATCCTTTTTCCCCAGTGCTTTTTGTTCAAAACTCAATTTGATTAGAAGCTGCTAAATCAATAAATGATTACATCACATATCACACCATGACCATTGATTTTATTAGTAACTCCAAAGTTTTGTTCAGTCATTAAAATTCAGTCATTATTTTATGACTGCATATAGTGATGAGAAAAATCATGTACCTGAAACATAATTGGGATTACTACAACTGTAATTTCCATGGCCTTACTCTCTCTGTTTTACACCAAATATATAAGTTGTGAAAAAAAGCAGACGGTAAGCCACATGTAGCCCAAACTTTTTTTTGTAACTCTTTATCCAACAAAAAAAATGCAAAGTACACATTCAAACCCAAAAGTATTTGTTGCATTTCAAAGCCACGAAATGTGCTGTACTCAACAAAGTCAATAACATTGAGAGGCACTGTCTTAATACATTAAGGTAAGTGTCCTTCATGCACTAGAACTCACAAAACGGGCTTGAAGAACATATCCAAGTGTATAATGAGGGAGCAGTTCTGCTTTACCGGGTTGCTTTTTCTTAGAAACAAGTCCATCAGGGCAGCTCAAAGCTCCCTGTTTATGTCTTCTCTAATCAATGTTTTGAAAGACCCTCTTCTCAATAACACTGCTGCAAAGTTCGAATTTATCTCATGGCAACCCTGCAGTTGTGCAGTAATAATAAACAGTCGGTAGTGAAGCATACAGCCTCGCTTTAAAACCATTCTGTCACATTCGTACCTTTTATGCAAAGGATTTTAATTTAGCCATTACCAGCACTGAAAAATCAACATCACATTGACCAGTAAAACTGGAAATTGCAACTTTACCGTTTAAATGCGTCGAGGTCTTGCGCCTGTTTTAAATTAGGATGTTTTCTGTAAGATTAATTGTTCAGTGTCAAATACCTCACATAATGGTACTATTAGCTCACACTTAACGGTGGGTGGTTCGTGGCAAACATTTTTAAATTACAAAACATTCAGCCACCTGCATTTGTGTATAAGCGGTCTAACACAGAGATGTAAACAAAAGCTTCAGGCCAAAATGTTCTTAAATGTTTAGTGAAGCGATATTCAATTCCAAACCTGTATGACTTTCTTTCTTCGGCAGACCACAGTTTCTTGTTCAAAGCTGCGTAAGAAATCACAAACTACATAAAAAAGTAGTATGTCCAAATTCAGGCTATTCATAAAACAGGCAAAAAGGTGAAGTGCCGCATCTGACACTAGGTCACATGAAAAAAAAAAATAACATCACAAAATATAAATTCAGATTACATTCGTATTATATAGAACACATTTTAATAAGGTAATTACTCACCATCTCACAGATAATGCGCTTTCAGACGCAGCACGAATGGTGATGAATTTTTGGGTGAACTAGCCCTTTTGTGAAAAGAAGCCTTAAGCTAAATGTTCCAGCTATTAAGATCTTGTTTCAACACAACAATTACGCAAAAAATCTAAGTTACGTTCTTGTACAAAACACCAAAATATTTTGAAGAAGTTTTCATCCGTACACTAAAAGTCAAGCAAGTAATCAAGAGAGAGAGAGATTTTTTTTTCAGAATATCTGTGTCCTACACAAGTCAGAGAATTTTGGGTGAAATATCTCTTTAAGATGTCTAGTAAAAAAATCCAAACAAAGCTTAAGAATAAAGCTTTAGAATAAACTGTTCTTCACACGCTTATTTTAATGTTTTAATACAACAAATACACAAACATTTCATTGTTTTATAAGGCTAATGTTTCAGCCTTCATTTATTAATTATCTTGCATCTCTTTAAAGTCTGTTTCCTGGCTGGGTTTCTGAATTTCTGATTCCATCCCTGGTAAAGATGTTCTCCTCCTGGCTGCGGTCTCTATTTTCTGCACAAGTTCCACATCCCACGAGTGCGTAACGAAACTCAGCACCTCCCCTGCCTCGGAGCAGCCTGCTCTCCCTACTCGTCCTGCCCGGTGGATGTAATCTGTGTGATTCTCAGGGAAGTCATAATTGACAATGAGCTTGACTCTCTGAGTGTCCAAACCTCTTGAAGCTATGTCGGTGCAAATTAGAACATCAAAATTCCCTTTTTGAAAGTTCGTAAAAGTTCCTTCTCTCATAGTCGCAGGCATCTCTCCCTGGAGCCTCATATGACGAACGCCCATTTCCTCCAACGAGTAGCCCAGCCAGTTGACGGTGGAAGCGGAGTTGCAAAACACCAAAACGCTTTTGTGCTCCATTTCGGCCTTCTTCAGGACCTGGTGAAGCTCTAGAATTTTGTCGGCACCTTTGACTCTGAGAAACGTCTGTTTTACGTGCGGCATGAGATGATGCAGCATCCGGCTTTTAACGATCAGCATGCTGGCCAGGTCAGTGACGTTACTGAGCACCTCTCCTACGCCACCCGGAAACGTAGCTCCCACCACGACCAGCTGAGCTTTATGAACGAGCCCAGCTGTCTCCGAGAGCCTGGATGCCACCTCGGTATGCGAAAGAATGTTCTCAAGCATGCCTGCAAAGCTTTTGTCAAACATCGTGTCGGCCTCATCGATGACGAGGAAACTTAGTTCGTTCAGGTTAATGAAGCGCTTCCAGAGGGCCTTCAGCAGGGCCCCGGGGGTGGCCACCAAAACATCCGGTTGACCCTGAGTGAACGCTGCTTTGATTTTTCCCACACCTCTTCCACCCCCTGCGACTTTGACCTTGAGTCCAAACGGTTTGCTGATCGATCGGGATACAGACGCCACTTGTTCAGCTAGCTCCCGTGATGGAACGATGACCACAGCACGAATGTTCCTCTCGGAGTCTGCGAAGGGCTCTTGACTGTCCGCTTGCAGCCGGTTGATGATAGGAAGGAGATAAGCAAGTGTTTTTCCACTTCCTGTCTCTGCAGCACAGAGAATATTGCGTCCTTTTAGTATTTTGGGAATGGTTTGCATCTGCACTGTGGTGGGGTGAATTATATTCTGACTATGTAAAGTCTCAACCAGCTCTGGGCAAATATTAAAGCAATTAAATGTCTTCTGGGGGGCGGAGGCACTGTTATCACCCTCGTCCTTCTGCTTGAGGACAGATGGTGGAGCACTTTGGATGCTGTTAATGGAGAAGTAATCCCCTAACGCTTTGTTACTCTTCCATCCCTTGGAAGTCAGAACAGGTTGTTCAAATTTCCCAAGTGTATAGCCAACAGACTGGTTTAGTTGCGGGTTCTTGCTCTTGATCAATAGTCTTCCAGGCTTGACTGTTGGCAGCTTGTCAAACTTCTTGCTTTGCATCTGTTTGATGTTCTCTATACGTTCTTGCATGCGTCGCGGGATGCGGATCACCACAGGCTGCGAGCCAGCGGTTGTCAGTCTGCGTTCACAAGCGCTAACGCCCGCGAGCTGCGAACTACAAGAAGCGCGTGCTACCTTCGACACTTTGGAAAAGAGAAAGGCGCAGCGTCCGACCTTCGCTGACTGCATCGTTCGTACGAGGTAGTTCCGCGGAACACGCGAAGATAAATATCGGATGTCCCGTTTAATACTCCGACTTATTTGAGCATAATATTCGCGTGTGATAAAACACTAATGTCACATGCACCCATGCCTTTTTAGTTCATCCGGGCGCACAATGATGACGTGTGAAAGCTCGTGACGTCAAAATGAAAGGCCCATGGATCAAACGTTATAATTCTTAGGTATGTTGGGCTGCATTTATTCATTAAACCGACGATTTTGCCTAAACCAAGCGTTTCAGTTTATTCAAGCAATAAAACAGAACGTCGTTGTAGAAATACAACGTTACAATCACCGTCTAAAAATACTATAGTCCAGAAGGTCCTATGAAGGCATAGAAAAAGTTTTTTAGAGTACTACTTTAAGAATATCTTTACATGACAGAGATTATGCTTGTCATGCTTGTTGAGGTTATCTTGTATTATTTCTATGAATGCTATATAACATAAATAATTATACATTTAGATTTTCTTGAAAAATGTAAAAAACGATTTAAATTTAAAATGAATAATCGTAAACAAAAAACGTTAATAGTTAAAATGCTACAATTTAATAAAACTTTACAATAAGGTGTCATTTGTTAACATTGTTAACAATGTGTTGATTAACGTGAACAAATAATGAACAATGCATTTATTACAATATTCATATTTTTTTACGTTATTAAAATAGAGTAATTCATTCTTGGTTCATGTTAGCTCACAGTGCATTAGCTAATGGTAACACAACTTTTGATTTTAATAGTGCATTAGTAAATGCTGAAAGATTAATTAAAATTAATAAATGCTGTAGAAATATTGTTTATTCTTAGTTCATGTTAACTGATGTTAAATTATTACACACAATATCTTTGTCAAACAATGTCTGAAACTTGTCACTTAAGCAACAAAACCACAGTCCAAATCTGCAAAACTATACACTAATCTTTGGCCTTTGACAAATATTTTCATTTCATAAAACACTTTTCGCAAAACTCAGCACACTATTATCTATATAACTCCACAATCTAACAGGAATTAATGTTATGACAAAAGTGTTTGCAAACATTTGGGTGTGTAAAAAAAAAAAAAAAAAAAGGTTTGAAAAAGTGTGTAAGCATTAAAAAAAAAACTAGTATCGAATGTAATATTGTTGATATCAGAAAATAAATTGATTTATATAATAGATATAATATTTATAGATTAATAGCTGATCTGGCAAATACAATAATAATAAATATTGCTGCAAACAATATTAAAAGCGCAATTTTTGAATAAACTATCCCATAGAGCTATGGGGAGCTATAAATATTCCCGTATCTGCCCTGTGTCACAGACTTCCATTCATCATTTCAATGAAGATATTTAATGATTTGAAAGTGCACATTATCCTGAATGATTCAAGCCTACATAAAAAGTGTGTTAATGATTGCACGAATGAGCTGTGAAAGATTAAAATAGAGGTGAAAAAATTCTATAGGGGTATGAATAGAATAGCAGTTATGACATGAGATATCTGATTTATCTGATTTAAAACATGCCATGTACATTTAAATCATTGTTTGAGGCCTGTGTGTGTCATTGTATGACTAATACAAACAGAGACACTACTAGACAGTACCTTTTTTCTCAGGGTGCATATTTATTTTTAAGGAATATGTAATTAACATTTTTTGTGCCCCTGGAAGCTTTAATAATCTCCTCTTCAGCCTGAAACCACAGAGGTGTTCAGCCACTGACCTGCATTCAGATAATCACAGACATTCAGCTATGTCTGCAAAGGGAGATAAACAACTCCTGGTGTGAGTATTAGAAAGTGTGTGATTGTGTGTGTGTGTGTGTGAGAGAGAGAGAGATTGTCATTTTAATCAACAGTTATGTCATAGCCTATTTTGCTTTTATTTCCTATCGAGCTTTTGTCTTTGCTTGTAATGGATACTGAATGGCAGGGAACCACTTTGAAAGAGCAAGTTATGGGCTACTGCTTAGTCAAACATATTACTGTATCGTTGGTATCTATCTATCTATGTATAGGTTTTATATATATATATATATATATATATATATATATATATATATATATATATATATATATATATATATATATATATATATAAATTCAGCAAAGGTTAAATTAATGTAGTTGTTTGTTTTGTTTGTTGGTTCATTTATCAATTTTAGAACATTATCATAAGAGCACCTTTCACCTTTTTTACTTTATATCTGCAAAAAGCAATAAATTTAATTGCAAAACTAACTTTATCCCAGTGTAAAACATTTTTAAATAATTTTTCGAATGACACAGTTTTCTCAGTATTCTTCATGAAGTTGCTGTGCTGCTTTTCGTTCAAGTGGCTTGTTTTTCCATCAGTCACTGATTAAAATGAGATGTGTCTCTGGAGTCCTTAAGTCCTGACTGTGGTTTGTCTTGACAACTTCTACTTCTCTCTCCTCTGTGTCATTCTGCTTTCCATCTGCTTTCCCTGGTGGGTTTTTATCAACACTCAAGCTAATTACACGGTCACAGTCTCAATGAGGGGTGAAGGAACCCACACCACCACCCGCATTAATTATTTTCTCTGCATAAATGAAAATCCATTCTTGTATCCAAATAAACAGAGGCGCAATATTTGGATTACTCTGGGATTATAAAAAATGATATGAAATGCTTGTTGATTAGGGGGCAGTTGCCGAAGGAATGACAGACCAAGGACATTACACTGAACAAAATGTGTTTCAGAAAACATTGCACACGTTATAGGATTTAGAAGAGCGCATTAGAGAAAACAGTTACGATGTGTGATGTCAATGGCAAAATTATAGTATTGTTTTCTTAAGCCTATGGACACATTCACTTTCCGTAGACCATTTTGCTTCATTACAAATGCTGTATGGTGAAGCCCGTCAGTCTGGTTTGTTTAAAGGTGTTTTTCTACTGCTTGCCATAAATCTTTTTTTATTGCTGAAGGGCAATAAGACAAGAGCAGAAACTGCTCAGATTAACACTGATGCCTCTGAAAAGGTTTGTTTGTGTTGAGGCTGATAGCAATTACAGCTTAAACACAGCATCCCCATGAGACGCTGGGCTTTAATGACTGCCTCGCAGTAATGAAGTCTGCTGCATCAACACAATGGCTGTTGTGTTACACAGGATGAATTCCTCAATGAGAACCACAGCTTACGCTGCCCCCTCACACTAACAATCCTCCAGCAGCTCTCACAACAGCTCTTGCCATTCTCTCTCTCAAAAAAGGTTTTATGTCGAGCATAAACTAGCTCTGCTCGGTTGGGGCTTTTATTATAAGCTCTTCGACCTCTTTCTAGCCTTCATTTTATGCTGCAGCCAAATACGAGCCACTTGTGATGTCAGATATAATACAGCTTGTTCAGCCCAGAGCTTAGATACGACAGCTTCCTTGATATTAAAAGGGATTTGCATTGTTGTCTGGAGAGTATTGCTTGCTGCTGCATTGCCACGACTTGTATCAGAACATTTAGTAAAAGACTCTAGTGATTTGTCATCAAGACAAGGAATCAATAAAGGGCTTTAATAGGGAATTAGGAAGTGGGAAAATAGCTGGTATGATTTTGATTGGTATGTTCTCTATTGGAAAAGCTTACAAATGCTGACTTGTATATTTGATTTTTTCATGAGTATTGATTTCTCCTGTTAGCAAAAGCATGTCCAGTTCAAACAAAATAAATAACAAAATAAAAAAAGATACAAATAACATTTAACTAATCTAGTACTGAATATAAATAATTAAAAAAAATCATTAGTTATGACTATAGAATTGGAATTAAATAATAATGATCATTTACAGCCATTATTGCAAAAGGTTTGTTTTACACTTTTAACAGAAGTTTAAAAAGTACCTGAAAACCAAACTAAAATGACTAAAATTACAGATACCTTGCAAGTCACCAATTCTTAAAACAACTTGAGTAAGTGTAGTAAGTAGTAAAGGTATTTTCGGTAGTTGAATATTATACTTGTACTAAATAAGATAGTCAAAGAGGCATGCCTGTGATGAGACTCTAATGTTGTGGAGAAGCTTCATGGAAATTTTTATATAAAGGCTAGAACAAACAATAAGCCAAAAACCACAAGGAACAAAGAACAGAATATGGGCGAACAGACAACCATTACATTTAACAACAAAAGAACTAAAGAAACACTAGGGCTGTATATACAGGAGGCTAACAAGCAGAACATGATAAGATACAGACTGACACAAACACAATGGGAGACAGAAAGTGACACAAAAGTCCAAGACAAGGCAAAAAAAACACAACAAAAAAGAGCTGATTTTTGAGGACAGGTCCTAAAAAGGTCTCCTCAGTATTACAGATGTGAAATCATTTTATGTAATTTAAAAAATGTCAAAGTCTTCTTGCACTAAATGTGCTGGTTTCGGCCTCATTGCCATCTGCAGTCATGTCCTCCTGTGATTCACAACTACTGGCTAAGGAATTCACAATCACGTAAAGTAACCTTGCTGAAGTTTGGGCAAGGGTAAAATGCACAATATATAGTACTTTCACAGTTTAAGAATCAAATTCTACCAGTTGGAATCGTTTGTGATCAGACCACAGTGGTTGTGCTGTGCTGTTTGTTCAACTGAATTATAAGAGTAATCTGTTTCGTAATCAAACTACACTAGTTAAAACACACCGTGTCTCACCTGTCTGATAGAGCTTTAACTAAATATTTAGCACAGGAAACTCCTATTAGGCTCTGGTATTAATAATTATTTATTATAATTGGTATTAATAACACATGAGGTCAGTGTAAAATGGGTTTTTAAGCTGGAAAAAGAGTCTTTTTTTAATCAAATCAAAAGAGAATTTTTCTTAATCAAATCACTGAAACCACATACAATGATAGTGAAATATATGTCATAGATTTGAATTTATATGTTACCCATGCACACGTGTGAGAACCATTAGCGGGACCCTGTTTATACATGCTGCATACGTTTATTTCTCAGTCAACAGGATCAAGAGGGAAAGGCATTGCAATCTGGTGTGTGTGCCATGTGCCAGCATGCACAAATCAGGATTTGCACAAAATGCTTCAGAAGACCAATCTGAATAATGACCACCCAAAATCAGTATATTTTTTGAGGATGCTGCCACATCCAACAAAAAAGACCAGCTTTGACCAGTGTATTTCCAAGCCGTTCCAAGTTCCTTTATGCTGATTAGTGGTGGCTTTGTCAACGTGCATGGTCTTTCTCAAAAAGCTAATTGGAGTATAGTTGTGGTAAAAGAAGTTATTGTTTTGGGAGCAGTGCTTTATTCTGTGGCAGAAGTGTGAAGCATGGGCTTTGCGCTGCTGTTTGTAGGCAATGTGATGGATTCTTTTGCAGTGGCATAAACTCTTCGTGTACAGATCGATGCTCTTTATTCTGACTCACTTAGTTGGAGAATCAACCAAAGAAAGACCCAGAATGCTGAGATACAACAATGCAATTTCATGAGGGTATTGTACTGGAAGTTAAGTTTTGCTTACAAAAAGTGATTTCAACAGAAAGTGAAGAACTTCAAGATTCTTTTTAAGAGTTCTTATGCTATTTCTGTGGTCGTAAGTGTTAACATGGCTTTTATGGCTTTTGTAGGAATTAAAAAGAGGGAGAGCAAAGGGGCGAAGGTTTTGGAGCATGATGTAAACTGGACGTGCCTGTAAGTCATTCATTTTGAAGTCTGTCTTTTGTTTTTGTTCAGATCTGACTGACCTGCCTCTGACTTCAATTTGTGGTTTCAACTGCCTGAATTGGTCTTTTTTTCATCACTGAAACGTTAATTCCCTTTATTGTTTGTGATCGCACTGCATGCTTGCCAGACTTTTGTGATTGCTTTGTAAAATTTGTTGTGGGTGGATTCATGATATTCTGTCTCCAGGGCAACGTGTGTGACGGAACCCAGGTAACAGAACAGAAGAAATTCACCATTACAGTATAAGGTCATGTTTCAGTATGTCTTTTAATTGCTTCTTAATACCTTAAGAAAAAAAAATCACATTGTAGTCGGCTGATGAGATGTTTTTTCCTTTTTTTCCTGAGAGCATTTGAATTTAGTACAGCTTCAGTAAAACGCGCATTCATCATGGTGCGTCTCAGAGGATATGGCTGATTAAATATAGATTTGAAATGGAGCTTTTTCTTTCATAGTTTCTTGCGAACAATCTGTGATAAATCCCTTATCTAGTATGCATGAGTTTGTTTACGCTGCTTCCATGTATGTTTTCTTGACGTGATGAACTCAACATATATCTGGCGCACTTGTAAGTGTGCTTCATGAAGGGCACTTTACCCTAAACTTTTTCTCAGTGCATTATAAATCAGTAAAAGATGTCTTACTAATTTCCATTTTCCATAAAAATAGTCTTTTGTTCTGTTCATTGTCATGCCAAGTTTCAAGATACAATAGAGAGAGACAGAGAAAATCGATGAATTATAATAGGAGTGATGCATTTTTTATTAGCATCTTATGTAACCTCAATGACACTATCATCCATTTTCAAATATTATTTTCTAAAAATAAATGCAAGGGTTATTATTATGATCAAAACGAAAGGTTCTTTGTTTAGTTTGTCTATGGATTCAGATTAATTCAACTTTTTCTTTGCAAGCAACATTTGCTGAAATATTCTATGAACAGTCTTTGGCTTAGACCCTAAGAGGATTACATGTTTTGAAGCAACGCTTCTAAATCTGTTCAACATGTATATTGAAATGCAATATTAGAGCCATTAGTAATCTGAGTTAGCCTGAGTCTGGAGATTCGGCAGACTTTGTACTGGTTAAATCAAAGGTCCTGCAGATATAAGACTTGCTCAACCATGATGGCAGTAAATACAATTTAACACTCATCCAAAAAAAGACTGTCTGTTTTTCTTCTTTCCTTTTAGAGTAAATTGATCCTTCAGTTCGGTGAAATTCTCTAAAAAACTATAAAAACTATCATCTCAAAAATCTCTGTTGAAAAGTGCATTTTCTATCCCTCATAAATGTCACCCTCTTCTCTTTTAATCTCCCACATGATTGAAAAGAAAACGGCATTTAAATGTTTCATTGAGCATAGTTTTGCTCATTAAAAATGTTAATCCTTGGAATCAGTTAGCTGATGTGAACATCACGATGTGCAGTCTAATGGAAATGTACCTTAACCCATGTGTCATACAGCAAGTATTTTTCAATTATAACTTTGTAAAGCTTGAGTCTCCTACAAATAAAGTTGCTTTATTGGCGTCTATGCTTCCATGAATGGTTCAACGTTCATCCATTTCATAAAAGGTTCTTTGTGGTGTAAAAATGTTCTTCAAACTATTAAAATGTTCTTCATGCTTTTTCAAGTTCTTTCTAGAACCCCAAATGGTTTTGCATCACTGTGAAAACCCCCCTTTTGAGCTTTATTTAGTATTTTTGCACATAAACTGACTGTACTTCTTTGGTTTTATGTGTGCTTGTCTATGTGCCTAGACAAATGTTTCTTATAATCATTCCGGTCAATTTATTAGAATAACTAAAGAGAAAGGATTTTAAAACACATAATGACTGCATTGCATGTTTCCTTGAATCGATATTTATATTCTCACTGAGTCTCTCTCTGCACTTTGCCACTCCTGTTCTTTAATTCCCCCCTGATTCTTTGTCTTTATAAAGTAAACTAGGGGAGGGCTTTTAGGCATGCATTGGTTACTGCGACATTATCTCTCTTCCTTTCTCTCTCTCTCTCTCCCTAATATCCTTAGTAAAGGGTTGTAGTCTCATAATAAATCTGTTTACTTGTCTTGGCTCTTAAATGGTTCAATACAGCCTGTGTTGGGCACGGGGTTGGAGCTATTTTTCTATCACCGAATGATTTTTACAGGAAAGAGTCTGAACAAATCAAATTTTACTTCATGTAGAGAATTATTGGTGAGTACGTACCTCGTGGAGATGAACCACAGGGGCCGATGGGGAATTCACAGATGTACGCAGTTTATTAGAGTGATCGGCGGGTCTACATAATGTTTAAGCTGCTTAAAATGTCAGATAGGTTCATAAAAAGAATGAATAACGCTCTTCAAGGTGCACTAAAAGCACTGAAATATTAAATGTTTTAAAACAGACTCTGCGTGCAGCTGATCATGAATATTCAGATGGCTACATCTGATGGTTACATTGTGGTTTTTACAACACATCTCCCCGAAGCATTGCTTAGATTCCACACACACACATTTTGGCAGAGCACACATATTTAGTAACAAGTTTTTGCTTTAAAACTACATCTACATTTTTGCGGAATATTTTGTAAATAAAACCAATATGCACCGTGACTCATGTCATTTCCCCTTTGTATTGTTTTTTTGTTTTTGTGTTTTTTGCCTTAAAAAAACCTTCTGGTGAATCCTCTTCTCTTGCTGTTATTACAACTGATAAAGAGAACTGACTATCATTTACTACACTGCTGCTTGTAAAGGCGGATCAGATGAAGCAAACTCAACGTGAGTGTCTCTGCAAGCCTGTGACACAGTGAGCCTGCAGAACATTGGTAAGTGTTCATGTTTGCGTGTGTGTCTGTGTGTGTGTGTGGGGGGGGGATTAGTATTGATCTTCTGACATCACTCCCAAATGTTGCATCGATCAGCCATCTGATTGATGTTCTGTCCATGCAGTGCAGCACACACACTAATGACTGAGTCACATGTTGCTTACCAACACACATTTACACACAGAACAAACAAACATGCCGTGCATTATTATACCCCTTTGGATTATATTGGATTTGACAGTATCCAAGCTTGATGTTTCTCAGCGTGAAGAGTTACAAACATTTTTTTTTCTTCTTTTCTTCTCTGTGGTATATCTTCCACGTTTCCTACAGATAGAATGCAATCAATAAATCAACACGTCCCCTGTTACTAATGTCAAAATCATTCATTTATATTGTAAATTGTATTTTAATTTTAATTTGTAATCAGTAATGTTCAGTAATATCAGAAAGCTGCAAACTTTCCAAGAGCAACTGCCGGAGACAGACTGCAACATTTGCCTAATAAATCTAATTAAAACGTAATACTTACCTAAATAATTATCCTAATAACATGTTCTTGGATTCTCCATGAAATAGTTCAAAATGGTTTAATTGTTTCATCATTATATTAAAACTGGTGTCCTTCCATTCAGTCTATCTGGACACAGAAATTAATGTCACAGCTGCAATAGCTGTTCATTTAAATCACAGTGGGACACATTTAAGTGGGCCATTGTGCTCAGTGTGACAGCAAATTGAACCTCAGGCAGTTTAAGTACTTCTCTACCACAGTGATGGTTGAAAAGAGTTTTTTTTTTTTTTTAAGAGTTATCTGTGTATTATGAAAGGTAAATAATTGTGTTGCGTTGTACTGTATGACACGGACTGGTGATAATATATTTTTTTCTTGGCAAATGAACCCCCCCTATTGGCAAATATTGTGTACAGCTGAAAAAACAGCACTTGCACTTCATGGTGGAAAGGAATGAAATCCTTTCAAATGTAAATTTGTGTTACTTTTTTATATCCTCTTTCCATCCATTGTGCTTTTTCAACAGAATAAATTCGGAGAAAGTATCATTACGTTATAATAGGCGAAAAACTGTGTGTTTGTTATAAACAAATTCATCATTAAGACATTTTTTTCTAAAAGTAGCCTACCCATTAACTGCACAGGATCTATTGGTGAGCAAGTGATGTGTAAAAAAAGGCCAGGGTCAGTACATTTTAATGTTTGGGTGAACTATTCTTTCAATTAAATGTGTAACGATTGTCTAGATTCTAACAATTCCACTTAAATATATTACTTTCGTTGTTTTTTTCAAATAGGGCAATGCCATTATTATTAGTGTCTGTTTTCTATTTATACATTAATTTATTTTTGGATCCGTAGCGTGGTAAAATTGTATACTTTATGTTATTTTTTAAAGAACTATGTACCGTTGTGTGTGAATATTGGCTTTTTTCACCAAGCCTGTGTGTGTGTGTGTGTGTGTGTGTGTGTGTGTGTGTGTGTGTGTGTGTGTGTGTGTGTGCTAGTAGGCTACATCAAGTGTATTAGTAGTCAGGCCATGATGTGTCTTTTCAGGTCTTCTCGTGAAGTTCGGGGTCAAAGCCGAAGACAATTAGCAGCTCATAGTTTGCCATGGCATTCTTAATTAATTGTGCTATTTTTCTCTACACATTGAGGCCTAAGACACATTTGCAAAGACAGCCTTGTTCTGAAGCGGGTTCAGGGATGACAGCGTTCGTGTTGGAACGAAGCCAGTGGTTCAGGGCAACGACTTCTCAGAATTACATTTACAGTGTAGAAGATTCTTTCTTAACTGACTGAGAAAATGCACGTGTAGGACATGTCGTTACGAGTAGCCTACCAGCAATGCTAAAGTTAGGTCTTAAGAATAACACAAATAATATAAGAATCCCTCAGCATTTGTGAAAACGATGTGTGGATATTGTGCTAGATTTGATCACTATATTTGGGTCTCTAAAAATAATGGCCATGGACAAAACTTAACATAGAAACCACTCCTGTTAATATTACTAATAATAGAACAATACATTGCTATCACTGTGTTATATAGTCAAGCTATTGTATCATATTCTGAATACCTGACTTATTAATGGTTTAAATTTTCCAGCACGAGAAGAACTCGTTCACTGCTTTATACAGAGAATGGACCAGCAGAGGGCAGCAAGCGCCAGATGAAGAGACTGGTACTGAACGTTAAAAGGAGGTTGCTTTTTTTTTTTTTTTTTTTTTTTTTTTTTTTTTGCAAAGCAGGAGACATCATCCAGATTGTTTTTTTTATGTTTTATTTTTTTCCTAAATCATATACAATAAATATAAATAAATAAATAAATAAAACTAAATAATATGTTCACAAAATATAAGCGTTTTAATATTTTTTTTGTATACTTATGTTAATTGCAATTAATTGTATTGAAAGAGGAAATGTATGTGCAGAATTGTGCAATATTGTTTCTAAACAGTACAATCTTTTAAAGAAATTCTGTACATTGCACTACAGCAGGTTTTATTTGTAAAACCCTTAAAAAACCACCATTGTTAAAATCACCATTGTTAGTATTATTTAGGAATTATATCCATAGGAGAATAAAACAATGTGTACAGAAAATTAAACAAATCAATATTTGTCTAATAAATCTTTTTTTTTCAGTGAGCTATTCAAAACGACTACACACTATTGTTTTCCCAGTGATTTCTCTGAAACAATGCATATTCGCACATGACAAGAACAAAACACATTACCAAAACGCCAATCCTTGAAAAGAAAGCTAGTTTTGAACCGGATTTGTGTGAGAGTAGAAAGTTCTTTCTTTCTTCTTAACTGTCTTTACGAGAACACAGTATCAGAAACCACATCGTCCCCCTCCTACACAATCCACGGATACCGTGTTCTCTATCTTCCTCCCACAAAGGTCATCAGAGACTAAGAGAAACAGGTATTCTGAATAGTAAACAATCAGTTTGACAGGATCGTTTCAAACAGAACGTTAGAATGCATGCAATTGCCCATCACCGTAATTTACAATGGTGTGCATTGCTGAAATTTTCACAGCGAAATGAATCAGTCGGATGATTCACAACAGATGAATATTAAGCAGCATTGTCATTCCCTCCTGCACTTACGCAATTATAAAACAACTATTTGGGTCCTTTTATTGTTCTTTTTTCTCATGCTCTCATGCAAACTTTCAGAATTGTGCAGTTTGTAAAGATGTATGGGAATGCGTTTGCTTGTGCAGCACAATAGACAGCTCTGCAGTTTTTTATTCAGTTAGAACTTGAAGTTCGTGAGAATATCATAAGAAAAAAAGAACAAAGCGAGCATCACTATTTTAGTAAACACTGTATGTTCCACTGCCACGGAACCAGCCTCTGCAGCTCACCCTCGAAGAAGTGCTATCAAACTCTATCAGCCTTTTGAGCATTCAATGAATGTTTAGTGTTTAATGACATCTAAGTAAATAAAGACCACAGGAAATGTGAAATGTGAACATGGCTTTTTACGCCCACGTGCGTCAAAGAAAACATTCTTGTTTGGCGGTGTGAATTCCGTTACTGATATAAAGCTGCTTGGTCCACACTTTTATGCTCTTTTTAATTGTCTTTTGCTGTTATAGATGAAACAAAACATCCTGTTGTGCCAACTACAGTGGAATAAAGGTAGAATAAAGTTTATTAATAAAGATTTATTGTGTGATTTAACATTATATATATATATATACCTCCAACAGGGAAATCAAGAATATGCAAAAAGATGACAGTTTTAAATTTGAGTTAATTTTTGCATTTTTGAAAACTTAATTTTGTTAATTTTTTTTGGGTCTATGACACAGTGCTCGACATAAATGGGCCACTTTAGTGACTCAAAGAAAGTCTTCAAAAGATAGGTCAATTAGGTAAACAAAAACTGCATAATCTTAAATAATCGGGTGAAGAATTTTTGCTGATGACTTGCTGTAGCGTAACACTTTTTCCACTGTGTTATACATGCTGCGACTGTTAGACATTAAATAAGGTACTAGCTACAGTGAGGATTGAAATTTGCACCTATATCATTTTCTCAGTGGGCTAAGTCAGTGCAAATGTGAATTTGAATGAAAAGAAAACACATTAAAGGCTTTTTGTGTATAGACACTGATATCAGTTTAGCTGGTTAAATTATGCCACCAACACTCTATAACACTATATACTATATACAATATTTAGGCAATATTTAGAAAAACAATCAAACAAATTTGACACTGAGATGTTGACACTTAAATAATCTAATTTTAAATCATTCTGTAATACCAATATTTGTAAAGAAACTAATTGTATTGGTTAAATTAGTAAAAGTGCAAACCAAAATAATGTTTACCAGTCTAACTAGACTATGGAACAAAAGTATGGTTTATAGTTCAACACAAAATGCAAAGAAAATACACAACGGAGCCCAAATGTCTGAGGCAACACAAATCGGGGATTCAAAATATAATTCAATCATAGAAATATACAAAGACATATCATTTACATCTTTGCTTATAAACAACATAACAAACGGAAACTTCATGACATAAAATAAAAATGCATTTAAATTAGCTGCAATATTAGATATTCCGTTATATTTAGCCTATTTAAATCATATAAATCTCACAGTTCATGTTAAGGTTATCGCGTTCAAAATAAAATTCACTGAAACACGGGCACGGCTGGTTCAACTCCAGTTAACTACAGCTGACAGAAACTACAAGACCCATAAGCCCACTAAGGGCTAGGTTTTGTGTGTGTGTGTGTGTGTATATATGTGTGAGCGCGCGTGAGTGATTGAGTGCGTGCGCGCGCGCCTGTGTTGTCTGCCGACTCGCCTGACGTCACCGCTGGAACTGCCCTGTCACGCGCTGTTAGTAAAAGTTGGGATAGGAGCTCGAGACGGAGAGCAGCAGAGAAATTACGGACGAACTCGATCAACGGTCGCGCTGACGCACAACGCTCACCCCCCTCCACCCCTCCGCGCCGCGGGCGAAAAGTTCAAGCCGCCGCGAGATCGCTGAAGCTCCGCAGAAGGTCGAAGAGTTTGGATTATTCTGAGCGAGAAGCAATAACATTTCTGCCCGGGCTTAGAGAAGTGCAGTGCGGAGGGAAAGTTTAAAAGTTTGCCTTTATTAGTAGTCAATGTAGTGAGTTTATTAAAGGGTCGGTGTACTTAGACGGGTGAGCCCGAGCTGTCAAACCCGATGACTACTGCAAACTGCCCCGGGAATGAAGAGCTGGACTTCAGATTGATCTTTGGGGAAGACGGGCAGCAGCCGCCGCTAGGCCCCGCAGGTCAGTGCCTCTGCTTTGGGATACTCTCACACACGGCTTCGGTATAGATTAACTCATGAATCATGCATCGAAAAAGTGAGGAGGTCGATAGCAAATGCAAAACGCGGTATCAACAGCGGCGACGCCGCGCCGTTAAAACGACAGCGCTCGCCGGCTTTTCGCTTTACGCCAGGAGCTGCAGTTTTGTTTAGTTTCTTGCGCGGTTGTAAACTCAGCCAATGAAAACGAGAAGCGGTAAGTTCAGGCGCTGAGTGATATGAAATATAACCAAAGAGGACCTGGACACTTTGCTGAAGACTTTAAGCCGGTCAAAACCTTTTCAGCCGCCTGCGTTTTTGGACAACATCGACGCGTTTAAGTTAAGTGGTTTGAAACGGAGCCACCATGAATCTGACAGCTGCTGCACAGTGAAATGCTATAAAAGTTTCTGTTATCGCTCGCCCCTGCCTTCAGCTACACAGCACATGGAAAAAGTTTCAACCCTTTAGTTTCCACTAATACTGAACTCGCTCTGTTTCATTTCTTCATTTTACTCCTGTTTACATCAATACACCAACAGTAGCTAGTTTTGCAGGTGATACATTTTTTTTTCAAGCGCGCGAGTATATAAATAAGTTATTATCATAGTTTAGAGAGAGGTGTCTTTCATTTTCCCTTTCTAAACGGTGCTTACATATTTTAGAGCACTTATTATCTTTTAGTTTGGATGAGATCCAAAATCCAGAATATGTGCTTGGTGTGTAGTTCGTCATAAAGTCACCTAAAGTCATAAAAATGCAATAGCTATATTGAGCATTCTTGATGGCATTAACATCATTTACATAGGTTTCGACTGGCATGCCGGTCTCATTAGAAAGAGCAGAGCTAAGTCCTGCTGTAAAGCAGTAGTATTTTTAATGAATATGCCCTTATGTTACCAAACCTCTTTAAAATCTCAGAAACCCGAGTGTTTCGCTTTATGCGTAAATAAACGTAAATTATACTAGTGTTTATTGTGATTATTATTATTTTCTAGCCAGCCCTCGGTCTGGATGTATAATCAGCAGTGCAGATTGTCCGGTTTGCGACCACCATACATGGCCTGTGTGTGTGTGTGTGTGTGTGTGTGTGTGTGTGTGTTTGTGTAATTGCCTAATGAAAAAACGTGTGTGAGAAGTAGCAACCCTATCAGCCCCTGTCATTGTGCTCGAGTGTGTCGTGAAGGAAAGAGATTTGGGTATAGTGAAAGCAGAATGCCTGTGTGTGGGTGGACCCCAGTGTGTTTTTGTTTAAGTTTTGCATGGTTTTTTTTTAAGTATTGCATGATCAGTAAATTGCATATGGAGATTGCATACATTGCCTAGGCAAACAAGGACTGAGCATTTTGTGTCATATTTTAAAAGAATGACCAGCCTGTTTTGTATATTATGTAAACTACTGTGCCATTGTGTTTTAAGCAGTAACCTAGTGTAATTGAGGAGGCTTTGCTACGGGAATCAGATATTTTACCTCAGACATGACCGCCTGATGGTCTGTGTGTGTGTGTGTGTGTGTGTGTGTGTGTGTGTTAATTTGCAGGGGAACAGGGAAAACCTTTTTAATTTGAGACAGAAGTTTGGAGGATGTATTTGGACTAAATGTTGGAAATAAAGGAACCTCTGTGTGCAAGTGATTTTCAGTCTATTGCACTGTATAATTTGGACCGTATGTAGGATTTGTAAACACATAAGCAGGTGTTATGAGATAATTATGAATTACAATTGGTAGTGTGTATGTATGGGTTTTTTCAGCTACCATATGCAGTCCAATTTTTTCCTTGTGATCGAGAAAGTTGTTAAAACTAAAGTTTTTTTTTTTTTTTTTTTTTTTTTAGTAGCGTAAATTTGTATCCTGCCCCATTGTTTTGCATAATTAACAGCTATTGACTAGAGGAAATACAATGGTTAAACGTAATAGAAAATGTACATTCTTTGTTTGTGTGTTAGGAAAGATTCATATACAAATTAAAGATGATTTATTTATAGAGGTAAACAGAAATATATATTTTTAGTTGTTAAACAGGTTTTATCCAAAGTGATGTAGGTTTCCGTTCATGTACGTCAAGAAGTCATCAGGATTTTAATGCAGCTAAAGGGCAGGGCTGTTGTTACTATACACACTTATTAGTGTTTTCTGTGCCTCTGGCTGTTGTTAGAAAAAGATAACTGATCGCTTTTTTTTTGTCCTGTATTTAATAATAAAGCTGAGACAGTTCAAATTAGATCAGGATTTTCTGTCAAAATATCATCAGATGCTATTTAATTTTAATGACTCAGTCTTTTAATTTTTTTTTTTTTTTTTACTAATTTTAATGGCCAAAAACATAACTTTCTGAAACTACATGAGAACGTTCTCAGAGCTTTAGACATGACATATGACCATTTTGTAGAGCTATTACGGTAATTCTCCCAAAATGCAGTTAGAGACAAAGAGGAAAAAGAAACTACAAACGGATGTAAAATGAATAAAAAAAAACAAAGATGAGAATACAGTTCTGAGTGTACTTGATTTTTTTTTTACGGGAGTTCTGAAAAACAGGAGGTGCGTGTAGCGTCAGACGCAGTTTAGTGCACATGCACATTTTCACTCACTCTTGTCAGTCACTTATCAGTGCTAGTCTGTAAGAAACCTGATTGTCGTTGCTTATATCTCTGTTATTGCAGTTATTTCACTATCAACACATTTGTCAGGCTCAGTCGTTCAACCCTGTCAGAAAACCGATCATGCACTTAATATTCAGTAACTATAATCTAACCTTTAGTCCCAAACTAGCTTAATTTAGAAAGTACTGTATGCGCAAACCTGATTCAGAACTCGCAAAGAGCTGTGAACAAAAAAATTTGAGATTCAATTTTATTCTCTGTAGAAAGTGACAACAATTTCATAATTGTTCCTGATGTTTGAGCTGCCGATTTGAGATTTTCAAGTTTGCTAAGTTGCCGTTTGTTGAGAACCATAGTTCTCTATGATTTCTAGCCCGCATTGAAATCACACAGGTGGACTGTCAGCTCGTTTGGTTAATCTGTGAATATTTGCATAGTGGCCATCGTCACCTTGAATGACCCACCCTAGATGAACTTAAGTACACGTGAGTCAACTTTCAATTTAACTTTATTTTCTGTAACGAAACATATGAAAAGTAGAAACCGTACAAGTTGTATTTAATTAATATTTGTTTAATTAAGTGCACTTTTTAAAAAATGATTTCTTTATTAATAATTAATAATGTTTTTTTCATTTGTATTTTTTAATTTATGGTTGTATTTATCACTTTCCCCTTTTAAAAAAAAAAAGAAGAAAGACTAGATTAAGTTTAATTGTAAGAAAAAATGTTGCTGACTAAAGCTTTTTCCTGTCACAGCAAAAACAAGTCCTTCTACTGCATCCATCCAATATCAGTCTGCTTAATTATCTGTTGATTATTGGTGAATCTCTGACTGGAGATTATCATAAAGCATCAGTATTTTTTTTTTGTTAACGAAAGTTACCTGTTGCTAATTGTTATTCTTTCTCAAATTGTTTATCTCAAATATGTAGATAAGATCACAATACACAGAACTAATATTTCATGCCCCTTGTTTGTAAGGCTGAGGTTGAGTGTGCAGGAAAAGTGGCCTCTTCCATTGTAGAGGTGGCAGTAGTAGGGGCAGAAGGTGCTCTCTCAGAGCTGGGTAAAGTCAGATAGTGAGGAGCTGTCTGGCGTCGTGCCCAGGCACAGCATGTGGTCTTCAGATGGCAGTGGAATTCAAGGGGAGGGGCACAAGACCCTCCTGCCTAGACAGAAACAGGAAAGAGGCTTCAGTCTTTCTCTTCTCTACACTTTCTCTGGCTCTTCTTCTGTTTCATCAGCATTTGGCTTAAAATGCCATCTGCAAGTATGGTGGTGGTGTTTTCATGGCAAACTTTTGTGTCCGTCTTCCTACAGTCTTTAGGCTCTGAAAAACCAGGTCATCATTGCACAAGCACCAGTCTGGAGGTAGTTTATGAGTGGGTAGCTAAATGTCTGTGAAAAAAAAAAAAAAAAAAAAAAGCAGGACGTGCAGTGTTTAGCGTCTATGCTAGCATGCATCTGCTCATCTGGCTGGCTGTCTCGGTCGTGGGAAAGACTGAAATTACATCGCTCTCAGGGTGGGTTATTTTAAGCCACAGCAAAAGTGGCAGAGGGCAGACTGCAGGTTCTCTCGTCCCGTCAGAGGAGAACTCCTCCCTAGGCCAGCAAGTGCCACCGGACAAATCGTCGCACCTTTGAGCCCCGCACCGCTTCACGCTGTGTGCCGAGCAGCAGAGAAGTTCAAATGCTGTGCGCTACGTCCCCAGGTGAGGCCGCAGACACAGACTTAGGTGTAGTCTTGACACTTGTTGGTCAGGGAACGAGCAGTAGGGGTTAGCCTAGCCCAGGCAGCTTTATTTAGACCACAACAGCATAACTGTATGCCGCTAGTGTGGTAGGACGTTACCAGGACCGCTCGCGCAACATTAAAATGGCTTTAGACTTTAAGTGGAAAAATGTAATTGATGAATTGTTGTTACTGAGCATTGAGTATACTAAGTTTTAGGGTTACTAAACCTTTACTTAAGTGTTAATCTTCACTGCATAACTCATCTAACGCCATTTGTGCTACAGACTTGAGCGGTACCTCAAATTGCAAGTTTAGAGGAGGTGCGCCAATACTTTTAGGTACTATTGCGTTAAAAATTGTCAAATGATGAAAATATTTGGCAAATATAAAAAAAAGAGAGAACAAAGTAGAATTGATTTATTAAAGGAGGGAACTGTGCCATCGCTAGGCTTATTCTGAGGGCCAGTCACACCAAGGACATAACTAGTTGACAATAACTGTGAAGTTTTAATCACTCTAATTCTATAAGAATAGTCTATGCAACATCTATGTAAAATCATTGGCCAGCGAATTAAAAAAATGTACCCTACTTTAACAAGCTAGAGCATTGAAAGAGGCATCCAACATAACTGCTGCGCCCATTTAGAGAATGTTATTGTCCGCTGGTGTGAGCATTAATGCAGTTATCGTCTCTATTTTTATGCTTCTTGATGTGAACAAGTCTTTAGCCAGTAAGAAAGCACCTAATAATCACCCTAGCAACCACATAGCAATGCCCCTGGTAACGTTGGTTCTAACGTTGTGGTATTGAATATTCTGCAGAAAGGTTTGTTCAGCTTTCAGTAGTGTGGACCTTATCTGCTCAAGCATGCAGTGCTTTATTTGTGTTAATGAAGATCATTTTTTTGGTTTATTCATATGTGATTCTGCCCGGAGTCTGAATCAGGCTAACAGTGCTGACTCATTTTTGCTTCACAGAACCGTGTTAACATGCAACATAAAGGTGTGAATGATCTGCTCTCAGTCGATCCATCGCTGAAAAAACAGAAAGTGTACATGGAAGTGTCTTAAGCTAGCATTTTTTTCCCAGCTAATTTTTGTCTTCAGTTGTTCAATTTTGGTTACCATTGGCTTCCACTGTAGAAGAAAGAAGGTTTGGGTGAGTAATTACTGACAGAATTGAAATTTTTGGGTGATCTTTCCCTTAAGTTAAGTTGGTAATGAGCTTCTGATCTTCAGTTCAAAACTGCTTTCTCTTCTAGATATTTTCATCTGTAAAAGCAATGGCTTCTATTGCTAAGACTACAGCAGGCTACTGATCGTTGTCTATGGTGGTTACATTAATGTGGTGCTGCTGTTCTTATTTTGGCGAGCTTCATGTTGATTTGCTGCCAGACGCGGTGTTGTAATACATGAGGGTGAATCAGCTTTACATGCATTCATGGCACTTGACACTAATGGCCAGGGCCATCAGCATTACAAGCCCGTGTCCCACAAGTAGTTTCTGGAGCTTTGTTTGGTGCCATTTAACCATTAGCTTAGCTCAAGCCAGAGGGCCATGTGTACCAGGGAAGCGCCTGAATCACTGGGCTGCAGAGGTGTGTTTTCTTGTTACAGGATCTGCACACTTTGTGAGAGAGGGTCTGTAATGCTGTGAGTGTGAGGGGCTTGTTTCCTGGGGCGAGGCATGAGCAGATATGCGTGGCATTTGTCTAGTTTAAATTTAGTGTAACTGAAACCAGCAACATTCATAGGATGCTAATGCAAGGGAAGGTTTCTGAAGTCTCAGAGTTTGGCATTAGTAAGCGACAGAGAGAGGGGAGTGAGTTGGGGCAGACACAGGTGCTAGCTGATTTTACATTTCAAATGGGATACGTCATATGGGCACCTTTGGCGATGCCCTTTTAGGTTTTTTTTTTTTTTTTTTTTAAACCATAAGGTTTATGGTGGTTTGTGTGTTTTACTCTACAATATTTCTTTACTTGTTTTAGAAAGAAATTAGTGTTTGATTGAACCTGAATGCATTATTTAATTTAAAGTAACAGTAAAGACTTTTCATCAAAGAATCCTGCAAAAAATGTAATGGTTTACACAAAAATATCTTTCTAATGATCGAGGATTCCTAATCATTATTAAAGCTAAATAAATAAGCTGTCAATTTATGTATGGTTTGTTACAATAGGATAATAATTGGCTGAGATCTTAAAATCTTGACAAAATGTAAATATTAAACAAATGTCTCTTTAAAGTTATCCAAATGAAGCTGTTTGCATGGACCTTCATAGAACATGACCTTTAATTAATACTAATTAATTAATTAACAGCTCTTAAAAAATGGCATTCATTCACATGTCCCATTGGCAGTGTTGGACAGTAGATCAGTGTCGATTTCAGACCTTGTGTTTGACACAGGGCAGTGCTGTACTGTTTGTGGAGATGTACTGTTGGAGTAAAGCAAAGCCAATTTCCTTAGTCAAACATGTACCAAATATATAGTGTTGGTGTTTGGCTATTTTCTCAAGCAATCTCTGTACAAATGATTATGAAATCACAATAATGATGTGACTTAATAAGCGTTCACACAGGACATGTTTTTAAAGGGTACTGTGTGAATGGTGTTTTAGTAGTACATACATGTTGTTTATTTATATTTTGAGTATTAAGATTTATACTCGGTTGTCTGTAACCACAAACTGTGAAATCTGGGTTTAGGTTGTTTGATCTTCAGTCTTTTTACTTGTTTGTTGCCTTGTACCTGAGGTCCTTATTACTCCTCCGAGCCACCGCTTCACTTCCTTCCCCTTCTTTTGGTCCCTAAGGCACTGTTACACAATTTACCCTCGGGCCGTTGTGTAATTAAAAGTGTGTCTGACAGCTGGATAGTTGTGTGTGCGCTCGGTTGTGGCATATCGCAGATGAGGCTCTGAGACTTTTGGCTGCTAAGATAATGACAGTATTTTGATTCACCTCAGAAATTGTGCCGTCATTCATGTAAATTTCTTCCTTTACTTGTTTGGGTCACAAAAAGCTAACCTGAGTGTAGTAATGCAGAAAGTAAAATCTTACTGGCACCGCTCTTTGCAGCGCTACTTCTCAGTTTCTCTTTCTCTTTTTTTGCTCTTTTGGTTGTAGTAAATACAAAGGGTTCCTCAGACAGTGAACGAACGAACATGATGATCTAAATATTCATGTTTGAAGTCGTATAATGATGCTAAGGTTGTCCTGTAGTGTCTGTAAGCAAAATCAAAGTCTTTTGATTTCTTTCTGCTCTGGTGACTGCTTTAATCTCAGGTAAGTTCAGCTTTCTTGAGTATACGGTTTGAACAGGTAAAAAGCACTGTTTGTGATTCATAAGGAGAGGCACAAGGCCTTTTTGTAGTTTTTCTGGAATCGTAAGCTGCATCTGACCAAGCATAAGATCTGAAACTAACTCTATTGCTTTGGCTATTTCAGCAGTGATTGACAAGGTTGGGACTAAATGAACCTGAGGCGTTCCCTCTGCCGGCTGAGCTTTGTTTATCCTGTAATGTTATCACAGCATGAGATGGTTTAATTAGGGAGCTTTATTTAGAAAGCAAACATACGTTCATGTTGGCTTAGGCTGCCATCACCTAGCACAGCGGACATCCGCAGCTTGTTGGTGATGTAACTGGCTGCAGTACCGGAGCCACAGCAGTGACTCGCCTGCATGGGAGAAAATCTGCTAAAAGCTGCAAATTAAGACCGAGACACAGTGAATGTTAACAAAGAAACTGATTTATTTTAGTATAACACCTGAAAAAGATCGGACTTTTCGTTCTGTTCAGTTTCTGTTATAAGAATGTGGAATTCCGTTTTGAAGACCAAACATTATTATCGTCATACCATCTTATGCCATCTTTGCAGTGCGCAATTAAATAACTTTGACTATATTTCACCTCTGTATAGATATTCTGGCAGTGTGGTCAATGGTGTAGCCTAGTCGTATTATACAAAAATTTAAAACAAACATTTTTGGTTGTAGTAGTGTGGTCAAAAGACTCGATACTTCGGTACCAAGTCGTTACTAAAATAATTAAGACATCATGGTACCAGTGTTTTTTAAGAACCGGTGCTACCGCTTCTTGACTTGGATGATTTCTGCGGTGCAGAAAATGTGGACAGAATCTCGCAACTACTATGGACTAGTACTTAATATCAAAAATATCAAGCCACAAAAGTTGATTCAAATATGAATCCTATATAGTCTGTGCATGTCTATTAATGAATAAATGTCAGAGACACGTGGTTTTGTTTACTAACGTTACATAGACATTGTATTTTATGTACATTTTATTTTAGATTTTACTGTTTTTTAATTAGCATGCTTTGGTATCGTTATCAAATACCAACATTTTGGTATTGTAACAACACTAGATTATAGACTAGATTATATCATTTTGAATTGAAAGATATATTGTCTCTAGAGGCAATTTATTAGTTCATATGTCAGAATTAACTATGTATGAAATGTAAACACAAATAAAAATTGCTTTTAAATCTTACGTGATATCATATTTTTTGTAACATGTAGAGAATGATTCATCGGTCATGGGTCTGCTACAATGCAGCATGTACTTACTTCTCGGAAGGATGACTTGTCATCTTTTTTCACTTCCTAAAGCAACATTTGTGTGCAAAAAAATTTGCTACTCTAGAAACCAGTTTTTAAAAATATGGGACCTATTTATAGAGCATGCTCACAAAAATACAATGTATGTCAAAAGAGAGGTATTAAAAAAAATTCTTATTATTAAGTATTATGATTGACCAGATAAAAGAAAACAAACCAACTCACAAAAACAGTGTAAGTAAATATAAATAAAGTGTGTTTGATTTGTCAGTTTTACAATGTAATGTTTTGTCCTGCTACGCTGCTGCTTGTAGGAAAAAAAAAAAGCTTGTTGCTAGTAAACCTGCAAAAGAAACAAACTGCATTTTAAAAGCGGCAAAGCTATGCTACTGGAAGTATAGTTAATAAAAATTAGCAAATAAAAACTGTCATTGTGTGTAACGGCAGAATCCCAGCTGACCTCTTTCAGCTGAGTCTGATCGACTGAGAGCATCCATCATCGACTAATGAGACACACATATGCCCACACACACATATGCCAGTTTAGACAAAGGCAAAAACACGCACAGCACGAGTGTGTGTGTGTGTTCTCTTTGTGTTCTTAATCGGATACAGTTGTGTGCTAGAGAGATGTTGGTGCTACAGGTGTGGGCTGCTCTGTGCGGCTTGCGTCAGAGCCTCGGTGTTTAGAAGTGACGGCACTCTGCCAGCAGTTCTTAGAAACGGGCAGTGTTAGGAGGCAGCTTGTTCGATCAAGTGAAAGTGCTTATTTAAAGTCTTCATTGTTCAATTTCTGATTTGATGAGTAGCTTATTATTTATTTGTTTTTGTACGAGAGAGACAGTTAGATGTTTGATCTGTAAGAAAAGCCTTTCGTACAGGCAAGTGTGTTCTACATAGGGAACTCCGGATTAGGTTACACCCGTCACTACAGCTACTCGCACACAAGCACTCAGGTCAGGATGTTGTGTAAGCAATTCAGGAATTGACCCTCTTTGAGGCATGTACGTAGACATCTTATAGCCTGGAATTCAAGTAGTTTGTCGGAACAGCGGGTAAAATCCGAGCCAGAGGTCACAAGGCGCTTTTCACATTTACGTGATGGCCTAAAGCTCGATTCTTGAGTTGTTAAATGAATTTTTTTTTTTTTTTTTTTACAAAGCATCAGCAAAACAAATGACTCAGGAGAGAACCTAGGGAAAGCAAAACAACATGTGCAAGTAGGAAAATGATGTGACGCAAGATTTGAAAATGGAGCCAAAGTGGAAAATCAATGAAAGTGCTCTTAAACTTAAACAGTTTGTATCTGTTTTCCTACACCAGATTCTTACTAAACTGATATATGTACCTGAAGAATAGTGCATTCCTCAACCAATGGTATATTGAAGTCACAGCATGGATAATTACAGTTTGATGCTGATTCATCCATCGCATGGACCAGGCATCCCTTAAAGTTCATTGCAGCATCTGCCTCCATCTTTCATTAGTGGTGAACCAATTCAAACAGTTGCATCGTGACAGGTGCATTAGGATAAGTACCGTTCTGCCTTCACAGCAGGCGTAGATGTTTAGAGAGGTCCATGCTTCATCTGTGCTTAATTGAATTATGTGGACGTCATTACTAATGGAGGAAAGGACTTGGGTTTTTTATAAATTTCACTTCCTGTCGGCGGTTCCCATCTTGTATGCGTTCAAGGAATCAAAGCAGATAAACTGCTTGTGTGTTTGCATGCTGACTAGACTTCCCTCGCGGTCCGGATGTGATATTGCATGCACACAAACACACAGACACACTGCACCAGGTAGGGATGGTTGGTCTCACCTCTGGGTGACTTTACTGGCGAAAGCCTGTGTATTAGTAGTGTCACGGACTGCGCAAGGCATTGAGTGCTTCTCAGCGCACTACAGCGATTTCCCACTATTATTAGCTTAGGAACAGCAAAGCCTCTTAGGGCTCTTTATTTAACCAGATAGTCAGTCTGATGTGGAACTGAACAGCATCTGATATAAGCAGGCAGACGCTGGGACTCCTCTTTTCATACTGCATAAGATCAGTTGTACTTTCCTCATCATAGTTTATTACTGACCCAGGTTCTGTGGGACCGCTCTGAGGGGTTTGGAGCTGGATGAAAGGTTTCTATGAACCTCAAGCAACTGTCACATCGTTCAAGTGGTGAATTAGAGTTGTTGTCTTAGCTAAACTGCATGCCATATTAGTCACAATACTATACTTTAGCAGTTTCCCTCGTTTCCTTCCAGCAGATGGTTCTGCATTGATCTGGGTCAGGTTTTCTCTCACCGACGTTCCCAGCAGACATAAGGTAGCAGAAACGAATTGTGTGTGTGTGTGTGTGTGTGTGTGTGTGTGTGTGTGTGTGTGTGTGTGTGTGTGTGCGCCACATGTTTGCACTGCACACAACAGTACCATTCAAAAGTGTGTGGTCGCTAAGATATTTTTTTTCTTTTAAATAAATACTTTTATTCAGCAAGGATGCAAATAAATTACTGAAAAGGAAGACATTTATAATAATACAAAAGATAAGTAATGATTTGCCATCATAGGATAAATAATAAAAAAAGCAATAAAATAGAGTTTTTAAAATGTAATATTTTACAGTATTATTGTGTTTGCTGTATCTGTGATAAATGAAGCCTTGGTGAGTATAAGAGACAGACAAACAAAAAAAAAATCTGCATTTGAACAGGAATGTAGGATCCCACTTTATATTTTATAAGGCCACTTTACCAATAATTTGGTACAATGCACTTGTCGTGTACGTACATGTTTTTAAATTGTACTAGGCATTAAAAAAAAAAAAAAAAAAAAACATTTATGTATTTACGTTTATAATTATACTGTTGACCCATCCATTACACCTTAACCCACCCTTAGACCTACACCCAAACCATCAAACCTGTCCCTGTCCTTACCCGTATCCCACCTCAAGAGCAGCAAAAATGTGTTGCAATACAATATGATCACAATAAGTGCTTATTTTTTTACTCTAATTGAAACATGCTTTGCGAGACCAAGGATAATAAATTATACAGAGCTGGACTGGAATTTGCTGTGCCGTCACGAGCATTTGCTCTTGCTCTGCTGCAGCTCCAACACTTTTTCATTTTGTGAAGAATGATGCAGATGTCATGTTACCATATGTATCTTGATCATGTGAGGACTGCCACAATACTTTCATCATGGCATTCATTAGCTCTGCTGGGAGGCTGGGAAGTCTTTGGGGGGAACTAGCTGTTCTTGTATAGCGCTCATCACTCATTTTCTGTTGTTCTGCTCTCTCTTTTTCTCACACTACAATTTGAAAAATATGTATTTCCACATCTTTATTCTCTGCCTTAAAGCTGCAATTTCTGTGGCACTATTAGTCATACTTCACACTTTTAGGTGTTTTTGCTTCTAGGATCAGCCATCGCATGGTAAATTTTCTTCCAGTAAGATGAATCGACTAGCAAGAGCAAGGGCTGGAATAGGGTTGGTTATTGTTTTAATTTCATAAATTCTGAGTCTGCTTATTGATTTAAAAAAAAAA
Organism: Puntigrus tetrazona; assembly: GCF_018831695.1. Classification (NCBI taxonomy): domain Eukaryota; kingdom Metazoa; phylum Chordata; class Actinopteri; order Cypriniformes; family Cyprinidae; genus Puntigrus; species Puntigrus tetrazona. The sequence goes on along the minus strand of NC_056705.1, from coordinate 20,210,034 downwards.
AAAAAGCATGTGATTTGTAAAACTGATTTTGGTTGAAATGGGAACCTGTGATAACCAAATTGGGGCATTTATTGGCTGAATTTCTTACAACCAAATGAAAATGAACTTATATGTTTAAAAAGATAGTAATGAAGCTTTTAAAAAGTGTCTCAAGCATCTCTTTAGATATCCAACCTGAACCTTATACCAGACTCAGCCTGCTTTTCCACAGCTCCCAATGCTCACAGCACCCTCCATCTCTCGCTTTCAGTCTTTTTTCTCCTTTATTTTATCCCCCCTTCATTGTATTTATTCATGGCGCTATGCTAATGAACTGGCAGCCAGCGTTTGGTGGACTAATCAAAGCCTCTTGAATGAAGTTCAGTATGAAATTGTGGGTAAAAAAAACATAGGCTTCGCCTTTGCCGATTAACTCTAGGGTTCAAAGATCTCATATTTTGATCCCATATTCTGTGGAGCGTTATTCTGAACGTTACCAAGTTAGTATACTGCAGCATCTTTGTGGTATATCACAGCATTGTGTGTGTCAGATTGATAGCGTTAACTCCCAGAGGTCTGTTTCCCTTGGGGTCAGAGTTCACAGTTGGATTGGCATGTTGAGTCTTGTGAGACACATAGGTTTGTCCCCCTTCCTGTCTGTCAGACTCTGTCGTCACAAATAGGCATGTCTTATGACAGGGAGTGTGCGGAGCATCTATAAATAAGTCAATCAGAAGGAGGGGGATAGAAAAGGGTAAAAATAGAGAGATGAGAAATGGGGTAGAGAAACATAAATGAGCAAAAATGTTGAAAGGGAAAAAAAGAACGCTGAGTGAGTCAGTCAAAGGAAAATAAGTGAGAGAAAGGCCGTGACTCTATTTACATGCATTTATTTAGCTGACGCTTTCCTCCAAAGCAGCATACCAGTGGGGGATCAAGATTGTATTCAACAAGACTTGTGAAATCGCAACACTGTTTTTCTGTATGCGGCTTGTAGAAACACATCTCACTGGATGTTCACTGCTGTCTGGCCCTGTCAGGCTCCCTCTGCCCAGTCACTGGAAGCTCATCAATAACCTTTAATAGACCACAGGCACAATATGCTCTGTGGGTGTGTGTCTGTACAGTATTAGTGCATAATAGCCATCTGTGTGTGTGCGAGCTGGCGTTATTAATAGGGTCGGTCTCTATGTGGTGACAGGCTAAAGCACGCGCCTGTGCGCGAATTTGTTTCCCGTGTGTTTTTTGCGCACGTCCTGAGATAGATGACATGTGCACTGGTTATTCCTCTCTGGATTTGAGCCCATCTGTCGCCCCACCCGAAATTCTCCCCATTGACTAACCCACTGGCTCTCTGTCTCATTATATCCACTTTTAAATGGATCTGACACTATGGATCTCGCTCTCCCACTCTAACTCTCTCTTTCTCTGTGCTTCTCACCCCTACAGTCCCCTTGCGCTGATACTGAGGTATCAGTGCTGTTTGTGCTATAATGCTCTTATTGTTAACCTGTTGCTAGTGTAGCGTCTGCAGATTCCCCAGTGGCTTGTTTGCAGCTAGCCCAAGTCTTTCCTTTTCAAGGCTATCAGAACAGCAGTCCAATAAAGGAGAGAGAGAGAGAGGAGAGAAAATAGCCTGTTCTCTTTCATCCCTCTTATCAGCAGACAGAGACCTTGAAGTGTCTCAATAGACAGTAATTATTTATGTGTTAGTTATACGAGCAATTACACTGTGAACTTTGGTAAATGTTATACAGTTTCTATAAGTGACTTATTTTATGCACCGGTGTTGTATGTGTTTTTCACTATAGGTAGTTGTGGTTTTTAAAACGGTCCCTAAAGCTGTAGAATGCTTTTATATGTGTGTGTGTGTGTGTGTGTGTACACACACACACACCCACACACACACACAGGGTTTGAAATTGCCAAATGTGGGTAAAAATCAGCTGTGAACACTGTAAACACACCAGCCAATTTCGCGGGTTAATTTTTGTAAGTTATTCACTCATTAACTTCTTGAAGAAGTTTATGCAAGCCAAGGTTAAGCACAAATACTGAACACTTGAATAATTATGACATTATATTTTAGCAAATACTAAACGAAACTTGTACAAAGTGCACACATACGTGACTTGATCAAGTCTGGTTAGAAGAAATTTTGTGCGCGTGCTCTAAATACATGATTTAGTATATTAATATGCATTAACATGCAATTGAAGATAAGGGGCAGAAAATACATATATTTATATAAAGTCATGGAGTTACACAAATATCACTTGAAGTGTGCAATTTTTCTTAAAAAAAAATCAGCAGGGTTAAAACTGTGATATTGATTTTATGCAACAGTTGCATACCAAAAAGTCAAAGTCAAGAGACTTATGTTTTAGACACCATATTGTTTTTGCTCTATTTCACCAACAGAAACATTCCAATCACACCCAAAGTACTGTTTTGCGTCTCTGCGCAACATGACGGTGTTATGTTCCTGAACGAATCAACCGCTTAAATTATTTCGTTCAATCACAATGACTCACTTGTGACTTGCAGCCACCTACTGGCAGTTTTAATTTCACTCATAAAGTTTTTTTTTTTATTTTGTAATGTTTAAACCATTATTTAAGCATTTGTAACTGGAGGTTAAAGCATTCCTGAATTAATGTGTAAATACCTAAATGCCATTTCATATGAAATTTTTGAAAACATACATTTTGTTGATACTGATTTTATTTGTTTTGTAACCGCCTAAATTATTATTATTATAAATGACTCATTAAATGTAAAAACTTGAGTTAAATGAGTTGATGCACACTTTTAGAAAAAAATGCCTTTATAAAGGTAAAAGGTTTATTTTTATGTTTTTTGTTGTTGTTGTAATTTTTTTGGCTAGTATTAGTTATGAATGGGCAGTAATCAAATTACCTGGTGAGTTGAAAAGAAAATTTTGCTTGGGATCTAGCCAGAAAATCACAGCCTTAACAATGATACAAACAACATTTCATATGTTGGTAACACTTTACAACTTGTTAACTATTAACAACGACTTTTCCCTCAATAAATTCTTAATATGCTGCTTATTAATAGTTAGTAATGTAGTAATGTTAAGCTTAAGTATTGTGTCGGCGCCGGATGTCAGCCTTTCCACATCTCATCTCCCTGTATCTGTACAACTTTGCTTCCTGTCACCTATGATCTGTCCTTTCAAATTGAAGGCAATTTTTTTTTTCCTTCTATTTTGCATTGATCACTTATATCATGTTTTATTTGTAAGCAACAATTACTTGAGTATATAGCATGTTAAAGGCCTGTTTAACCCCACACACAATGCTTATTGTTCTGTGTTTTTCACCCTCTCCATGTTTTGTCTTGTTTTTTTGTTTTAGATCTAGAAACTGATGAAAACACATCATTTTACATCCTCAATGTGGGGCAGCCTCCTTCACTGGTGAACCAATCACACGGTTTCCAGCGGCATGGAGGCCCACCCTCAGCCCAACTCATTGCCACCTCCCCATCCCTGCAGGCCCATCACAAGGTCTATGAGCCCAGCTACGAGCCCCAGGACTCTAAATACACGCCCACAGGGGTGGGCGGAGGAGGGAATGGCCCCCCAAAGGCCTTTGAATGTCCCAGCATCCAGATCACCTCCATCTCCCCGAGCTGTCAGCAGGAGATGGAGGCCAGCGAGGATGAGATGAGAGCGAAGGGTCCGGATGGAGACTACCACGACAGACCTCTGTCTCGAGACCACCTGTATCTGCCCCTAGATCACTCGTATCGAGACTCATCCCTGAGCCCGAGTCCATGTAGCAGCCTTTCCTCCCGTAGCTGGTTTTCAGACGCTTCATCCTGCGAATCCATCTCGCACGTGTATGATGACGTGGATTCAGAGCTAAATGAAGCAGCGGCGCGTTTCACCTTGGGCTCTCCGCTCACCTCACCCGGCTGCTCTCCGCAGACTGGACCGCAGGAGGAAGTGTGGCAACAGCAGCATCACCATCATCACCCGGCCTTCACTCACTCCCTTTCTCATTCGCATGGCCATTCTCTCTCACCCCGCCAGTCGCCTTGCCACTCGCCCCGAACCAGCGTCACAGACGAGAACTGGCTGAGCCCTCGCTCACCCTCGCGGCCCTCTTCACGTCCCACGTCGCCCTGCGGGAAGAGACGCCACTCCAGCGCTGATATATGCTACCTGGGCTCTTTATCGCCTCATCACTCCCCGACTGCCACACCCGGCCCCTCGCCTAGGGGGAGCGTGACTGAAGACACCTGGATAGGAAGCCCATCTATGGGTGTGTCGCCTTTTCAGTGTTGTCCCTCTGAGGCTGACATCCCCTCCAAGACGAGGAAGACCTCCCAGGACTGTACATCAGCAATCCAGTCAGGAAAGGGCGACCTGGGCATGGATGACTCGGGGAATGTGTCTCCTTTGCTTGACTCACCTGCTGAGGACGGCATGCACGGATTAAAGAAGGATGGATCTGGAGAGCAGTTTCTTTCAGTCCCATCTCACTTCACGTGGAACAAACCCAAACCAGGACACACACCTATTTTCAGGTAAACTCCCTCCTTTGCTTTGAAGTGACATCTGAGTGGCCATTATTACCATAGCTCTACAGTCCTTCATGTGTAGAGACAATAACTCTGTTCCGAAACCAGAGTGAATTCACTACTACATTGTCAGCCGTCTTCTAAGGCAGCATCTAAACTGACAGAGAACCTTGTGACTGGCAACTTTTTTTTTTAAGGTCTCTCACCTGCAGCACACAAATAGCACTTCTAAAAGCACAAGAGACTCAATTTTCAAGTATTTTAGTTTTATGGCCTATAAGCAATAAATGGGAGATATTAAAATCATATATTTTAGTCCAATAAATAAAACATAAAAAAAAAATCAACAAGTGAATTCAAGCATTAAAATCATTTTACTGCACAATTTAAAATATGGGTAATCTTGAGGTTTGTTAATGATTGCTATTAAATTCAAATTATTTATAAATATTTACTAAGTGAGTTATTAGGAAGAAAACCTAAATGCAAAAATATAATATGGAAAAGCAGCTTGCACAATAAATCAGACAATATAAATTTGTGCCAATAAAATTACATTTAATTACAATTAAATTGTGCCAACTACTTAATTAAATGCATCTCTGTATTTAATCATAATTAATCACACCTAACATAACATTTTGGATTGTTCTCAAATTGAATTTCTTGAAATAATGTGGAAACGATATAAAAGTATGCAAATATAGAAAGATAAAGATAAAGCTCTCCAGGAAATAAAAAGGTGGATAAGTAATTACTTTTAACAATAACCAGCAAAGTTGTTATTTATTCTATTACATATTCAGATAGTACCAATATATTATGCATCCTTGTGTTGAGGTAGTAAACATGTTGCTAAGATAACAATGCAATACTAGAAGCACAAAAAATACTTAGAACACATAAAATATTTTACTATGGAAATAGAGCTACATATTTCTGAAACAAAAATATGTCTGTAGTCTGTTATTCTTATGTTGTTATCTCACCAAAAAGAGTATTTACCATCCCTTTACCATCCCATGATGTCTTGCATTCAACTGTGGAACGATGAAGACATTTTGAAGAATAACAAACCATTTTAATGACTGCCGTTGTCTTTGATTTCATGGTCTTAACAAAATTCATTTATAGAAGAATGTCAGTGTGAGAATGACATATGACAGATTAATTCCTGAAGAATATAAGTAGAATCATTTTAGTGATGCCCTACTTGTGTGCACTACATGTAGTTACCTAACTACGTTTAGGACAGACCAGTATACATTTAGAGTAGCATTATGTTGATCTGAGAGAACTAAAGAACAGAAAGAGTTAAATGTGTGTCCGCTATCCATATCGGAGCATCAGATAATGGATGTGTGTATGTGCGCATGCTAGTCAGAAGAAGACGGCCTGTGTGTGTACCCTAGCTTCTGTCACCATAAATCAGTAAAGAGAGTGTGTGGCTATGGGTCGCAAACGTTTTCCTACCCACAATGATTCTGTTATCGACCGCACCAACACAACACCGTTTTTAACTCAGTCAGGCCCCTTCATTAATAATCCACAATGTATAGTAAACACCCTTAATTCCAAAGATGCGTAAGAAATAAACACATAGTCACACAGCTCTCAATCTTTAAGAAACTGCTGAAAACTCACATCTTTCAGCAATACCTGACCTCACATAATACTCTCACTCTCACTGTCTCTGTCTCTCTTCTTATCCCCCTTGTTTATTCCTTCCCTTCTGGCATGTACTAATTTGAACACTCCCTGTGACTGGGTGTTATAAGCACTTACACTGTCTGTTTGTCTCTCTAAAAAAATGAATCGCTGTTGTACTCTCAATTGTAAGTCGCTTTGGATAAAAGCGTCTGCAAAATGACTAAATGTAAAATGACTAAATGTAGCTCTCTCTCCTCACAAACATGGCAAGAAACGTCCAGCGAAAGCAACACGTAGGAGCAGTGTTGACTAACATCTTTACTGCTGTACCTTCATACAACAGAGACATGATACCTGATACCTGTTATATGAGACCACAGCTCTCCTGACTGCCATCGGACCTGTTTGTGAGTGAGCGTGTGTATGTGTGTGTGCTGACTGCTCCATCAATCAACAGCAATAGAAAGATCTAGAAGCTTGTCTGGTTTAACAGATGGGTTTGCTATGGTGGGGTGGGTGAAGTTGGCACAGTATTAAGCCTATAGCGGGTCTAGTTTAGGACAGCCGGCTAAACATAACACGCTTTCAGATGAAGACACACCTGCTTTCTCTTAGGACTTGTATGTATCAAATGTACATGATGTTTTTACTTGAGTTTTTGGCAGTTACGTTTCATAAAAATATTCATATGTCTTTCTTGCAAGGGTCAGGCTACCACTGGCCTGCCCAGATTGACAGACGGTCCTTCCTGTCAAAGCTGCCAGAATATGTTAATATCTTAATAAATAAACAACACATTGCCATAAAGTAAACAACACATTACTATAAAGTAAACACGCATAACATGCATATCATAGTTTTTTTATATAATGGGGTTAGTTTATTTTATCTTTCTAATGTGCTGATTTGGAGCTCAAAAAACATTTCAAATTATTAGCAATGTTGAAAACGTTTTTTTTAAGGATTCTTTAAAGAATACAAAGTTTGAAACGGTAACATTTTTTGAAATATAAATTTAATTTTTGATAAATTTAATGCAACCTTGCTGAATTACTAATTCTAAACAAATCCTTACTGTCTCCAAACTTATGAATTGTTGAGTGGAGTAGTGTAAAGATGTTCTTGAATAGTGGTGTTGATTCAAACCTTAGACTGCTGTTCATTTCTGTGTACAAGTGTTGTGGATAAGGCAAGTGTTCATTGTCACTAAGTAAAGCTGTTTGATGTCCATAGGCCAGTAGTCCACTATCGTTAGGCCACTACCGTCACACACATTCAGTCTTCTTGTGTTTCCCCCGACGAACCATCTCACGTTACCATGACAGCATGAGTCGTCGGGATGATAATAAAGAGGGAAAAAAGGGAAATAAAGAGGATGTGGAAGAGCTAAATTAAGGCAAAAAAAAACACTTTTACTGATCACTAATTTACCCTTATGTAGTTCATAAATTTTCACTAGTTATGTTTTGCACATCATCCAAGAAAATTAGAAGTTGCATTTGCTTTTCATTTGCTTACTCTTATATTGATCCAACCCTGTGTGAATTTTTTTCTGTGGAACATTAATGAAGATATTTAAAATGTACATTTATTATACATGCAACAGAAGCCATTGGTAACCAAAGTGCTAACCACTATATTCAAAATATCTGCTACTTTGTGTTCAGCAGAAGTCCTATAATAGTCATATAAGTTTTTTTGAACAATGTGAAGGGGAGTACATGGAGGCAGAATTTCTGTTTTGTTTTTTGTTTTTTTGGTGAACTATTCCTTTTAAAAAGTCAGCTTTCAGATGCAGAGCAAATGCTATGTTACTGGTTATTTTTGCCTTTAACCTGCCCTCAAATCATGATCTGTGTTCACAAGATTACTTTCTAAAAGTCTATGTTTCTCATTTTGAGACCATGTGGTAATATCCAAAGTAATATAATTCATGTACTCATTTTTTCATCTATTTATTTTTTGTCACTAAACAACCATATCGCAAAATATTGGTTTTCTCCGCACAGCACAGCTGCATGACTTTCAACTAAATTTCAAAGACTTTCATGACAAATTTCATTAGGTGCATATGCTAGTTTTCCCAAACCACACTGTCTTGTTCCATGGGAAGTGGAAACCGTCTCTTGCAGCAGCACAGAGAGTTGAGGAATAAAAAAATGTTTCAGATTCTCACATACAATTTATGCTTCCCGAACTGATGCACAGCTGCTTACTGACATGATCATCTGGTTTCATGCTATATGTTTTCAATTTTCTAGTTGATCTACTACCCGAGCCCTATGCATTGTCTGACTTCTCTGTTCATGTTGCTCTTGATCTGTGTGTAGAGCATCCTCCCTGCCTCCCTTGGACTGGCCGTTGCCGAATCAGTACGGGCAGTACGAGCTAAAGATTGAGGTTCACCCCAAAGCTCATCACAGAGCTCATTATGAGACCGAAGGCAGCCGAGGGGCCGTCAAAGCCACATCCGGGGGACACCCTATTGTCAAGGTGAGTCTCCACAATGGGATGTTTACCGATGATGTATTTCCTGGCCCAATACTTCTGTTTCCCACCACCGATTTAGCTAATGAAATGAGAGGTTAAACTTGGTTTTGGATCATCATACGAAGCCTTGTGGCCTTAATTTCGAAGTACTCATTACAGTGGCCACAAAAGTGGGAACAGAGCATGGTGCCATCCGTTCCCTCACAGGAAGCAGAACTTGAGAAGCGAGACCACACAGAAAGCGTCTGCTGTGTGGCCTAGTAACCTCATTACTGGTCATAAAATTCTTTCTACTGGGTAACAGCTAGCGAGCGAGTGTTTTGGTGTCAGCTAGATCTAAGCAAATCATGTAGCAGTCTAATTAGGGACTTCATTTCCAACCTACTGCTCTGTGCTACTTGTGCTAGCGGCTCACCGGAGGGATCATGGGAGCGTGCTTCAGCAGAGGTGATGGCATCATTTATGCAAAATGAAGCCCAATTAGTATCCTGCTGTATCATGATCGGATAGGTAAACTTACCTGGCACTCTCCTGAGGCTAGCTCTCCTAGAGAGACTAAGAGAGAGAGAGCTTGTTGGTAAATATTTTATGGTCTTGGAGGCAGTGGCCTCTTTTGTGGCAGCCGTAATGAAGCACACACACAACTCGGGAACCGAGATCATTGAACGTGTGAGGAAGAGAAGAAGGCCTTTCCCTGAATCATAACCTCTGGCTCTGAACGGTCCATTAAACAACCACAATTACAGGCCTGCATTTCTTCCACATCACACCTCAGTCTTGTGTCTTGTGGGCCATTAATTGGCAGTCCTTCCATGTTTATGACCTTCGTTAGGTTACCTGCATGATCATCTTTCATTATCAGACATCTCATCTCTTTTATACTTCAGGACTGCCTCTACAATGCCCTTTGTTCCGGTTCTTCTTGGTCACTTGGAACCATTTTTATGTTTTTGCACTTTTTATGAACTATGATGCATTAAATTTATCAACCAATACAAAAGCAATTGACACTATGTTTGGGTAGTATATCTCTTTGGAAAGAGTTTGTGTGCATAGGTGGTTGATATGGCATAGGTTTATGTGTGCCAAGGTATCATACTGATGATATAAATGGGTAATAAATTAGTAAATTGTAAATCAAAGTACTTTTGAAGTAGTGCTTTGTCTTGTTTCAAAATGACATTATTAATGCATTAATGGAGTAGATTTGAAATTCAATCAATGATCAAACATCTGCCAAAGGCTGAATATCTAAGGCCTCATGATGATTAAGGATGTTTTTTATTTACAAGTTTGTATAAACAATTACTTGGACAAATCTGTGTAGAACAAGTCCAAGTTGTCAGGAAGATCAGATAACATCTTGGAAGGACATCTGATGAAGTTTTGTCACGTCACATTTTCCATAAGATGTTATTATTGCAGTGAAGGTCATAATGTGTGACGTGTTCATATAAAAAAAATTGAGTTCAAAATAATCATCATATGGAAGTTATTTTTTCTATTTGGAAAAAAACCAAAACACACACACCTTTTTAAGTTGGAAATGATTTATATTTAATAGAATATAAAAGTTAGTTAAAACACAAACAATTAATTTGTCCTTTGCAAAACCTTTATACTATCATGATGTTGTATTTGCTGAGATTTGCTATCTCCCAAGCTCTCATGCTTAAACATCAACCACCCATGTACACATGAGAATCAGTGTTGTGCGAGTGAGCGTGCCTTTCTTACTATTTCAGAGGATTAATGACTAACTCTTTAACATCACAGCCCCACTTCCCCTCACTCTACAGCTGAGGATGCATAATTACCTCACATTAATGAAGTCTGTTCAGTGGTAGACACACACTGGTCTACCCACAGCAAAATACCCTGCTAGGAAACTAGGTCATGGGTTTTGGTCATGTTTTTACAAAAGAAGAATTAAATAAATAGGGAAAATTTGTGTGTGTTCACTAAATAGTGCTGTGTCATTGTTTGACTTCTTTGACCCATTAATCATGGGATTACTCAATTTATTTAAACGATACCACACCATCAGTCAGAATCAAATAATGTTTTGTTCCTAGTTATAATTATGTTTTTATGGTGATTTAGCATAAGAGTGATTTTCAGTAGGGTAACCTTTAAGCAGTTAAATAGCAAAACAGATTAAAAAGCAAAAATGGTGGTAAATATGTATTAACAGCAGTTTATAAAGATTAACTTGAATTTCTACAAGTACTAACACATGTTTAGTTTGTTATTAAAAGATATTCATTAAAAACTGAGCAATTGTATATGAATGAATATGAACCATTATTATTTAAACATTGCTTCAAAAAAATTGTTAATGATGCCTTATGCATTAACTCATGTTAACAATTGAATTAAATTAAATAGTGTTACTATTGTATGTTCTATTTATTTTTATTAATTTTTTTTGGTTTTTGTTCATTTTGACTCTTAAAATACTTATAATATTATTATTATTATTATTATTGTGCTTTGGTTCCATTTGGGAAAATCTGCACGTGGAAAATCTCCCATACCTTCAGCGAGCAGCTGTTTATGATAATGTTTCCCATGAAGCTTTCTGGGGCATGCGCTGCCGGAGTCTTAGGCTGCTACTGTGGAGTATCTGTTGTTGTGACGTCAGCAGGTGACACCGCAGACTCCATCTGTCCTGGGAGTGAGCCTCTCTGCGGTGACTGGATCTTAGAGACAGTGAACAGACTCACTGAGCCATATTGCCTTCAGCAGCACTTGCGCTGCCAATTAGCCAGGAGGACAGACCCATACACCTGTATGCCAGGTGTAACCTAGCACAGATGCTGTGTGGTTTTATGTATATATCAGACATTTGGCAGAGAAGACATAGGAAGGTACCTCAAAAACAAAACAAAAAAAAACGAGATGGCAGTCATTTAATTAAAGAAAAAGTTTAATCAAATGTACTTAAAATGTTGATCTCTCAGTGAACTGTTAAACAGTTAAATTAAAGGCACACCTCTATGCTCATGACCTTCATTACACTTGCTGTGTTTACCTAGCATTTGTTGACTAATGGACCAAAAAAAAGGTAACTATTAATAACAGGCGAGCAAACAGCCACCAGTAGCCAATAAGAGCTGAACAAAAATATGCTGGTTATTCTGATATATTAGTTATCAAATGGAATTGGAACATTCATTTATTTGAGATATATATATATATATATATATATATATATATATATATATATATATATATATATATATATATATATATATATATATATATATATATATGTATGTGTGTGAGTGTGTGAGTGTGTGAGTGAGTGAGTGAGTGAGTGTTATTGTTTACACATATGAGAATTTTTTTTTCATTAATTAAAATAGTCAAATATTAAAGTTAGGTGAACAACATATGAAACAAATGTTGTAAAAATTTAAATAATAGATAATTTATAATTTCAACTGTCAATAAAAGTTTAGTCTGCAAATAAATAATACTAAAATAACACTGGTGTGAATGAATACTTCTTCTACAGTCCCCCTGTTTTCTGTAGCTGCTTTTACTGCTGTGTTTCATCCTAAAGCAAATCTGTCCTTTGTGCATTTGTCTTAGAGGTGCAATGTTTAATAGCTTATGTGAAGAGTAACAAACTGGCCAATTGGCCTGTCGGTAAACCCCTCCCCTTGAATGCGGATGAGCCAATAGCAATCGAGTATCAACTGCATGGAGAGTGGAACTCAGACATCTGTAGGTTTCTAGCAATAAAGAACCATTGGAAGACCTGAAGCTCACTTCATTTTTATGGGGTTTATGCTTCAAAAGTGAAAAAACAATGTGTCTGGGGGTAGTCGTAACACTGATTCCATGTATCCTGAGAGGATGGGCAATATCATTTATTTTATTGAATTTACTGAGTCAGAATAAAATGGAGCATTCAGTGTTCCTAAGCATTCAATCCAAATTAAGACAAAAACGTTCATTTTCTGATTGTAATACACATTAAGTTACAATTTTCAAATTTGAACTTTAAAATTTGTTTTAATTAAAAAGTTTTTATGTTTATATTTAATGATAGTGAGTACATGCTACTGTTCTTGCCTCTTGCACAATGTAGGTCAAAAACACCAACTAACGTCTACACTGTCACTTCATGTTAAACCGGTTGAATGTGCATTAATTTATTCGTACTCTGTGCATGAACAGTGGTGATCCTAAATGTTGCTGTCCGTGATCGTGATGACCGACTGTAATATGAGACTTTTCCTCTTCCATGGTAATCTGTAAACCATTGCTTCCAGTTAAAGACATTTCTAAATAAAAATGTGTAAAAACATGATTGGACAAGGTTTTCAGCTTTCATTGTAAAACAGTGAAAAATAGTTTGTTTGTCCGTGGTAGCAACAGTAACTAAGGGGGGTGGGGTTTACCGATAGGTCACTTATGCTGATAGTGGACCTTACGCGGGTCATGAAGTTACAGGAAGGTTGTGAAATTTGCATTACAGGGGCATGAATGGGCTAATGTTACAACCAGAAACGCACAATGCATGTCCTCCAGCACTTTACCACTCCAGTTATTGTGTGAGAAATCAGAGACGCGAATTGTGGTGAAATCGAGAAACGCGTGCGAGTGTATCTATCAGTGGTGTGTAAGTCAAGCTGCCATAACAGAAGGCTGCGGATTGCAGCATACAGTAGCCAGACAAACACCAGCAAAACAAAGTGACAGTGTTTACTGCTAGTGTTTGGACTGGGCTAATTCACAGTTCAGAGATCTACGAGGAATGCTGTGTAATGCCCTACAAACCTCTCTCACGTCTCACTCTCTGGATTCACTCTTAACCAAAATCAGCCCACCTGTTGCTAGGAGACATAGACGTTCTGAACCCATCTGGCATAGGCTTTCCTAAATGTAAGTGTGTGTGCTAGAGATCACAATTGAACTGGTTAAACACAAAGACACACACAAAGGGCAGCAGAGTTTACATTAGCCGTAGGATCTGTTCGTGTGTTTTATACTCCGAGAAAGTCACTTGTACCTTTCACCCAAGGCTTTTATGTAGAGAAAAAAGGCTCAGTGGAATCAACACACATGGTGGAAACTAGCTTTATGAAAAATAAATTAACCTGTGTTTTTACAAGAAAAATGGTAAAGGAATATTCTAGGTAAACTCTAATGACAGCATCTGTTGCACGCTGTCAATTATCACAGAGAAGAAAGTCTAATGGCAGCTGTACTGGAGCGATTACACGCAGAAACCGTGCAAACCATGTATTTTTGAGCACTTTTCTAAATTAAGTTTTTGATTTGGGACTACCGCAATATACATGCCTATTGTAGAAAATTTCCCACATGGCTGAAGAGGCTCTCACCTTGCACAAGCATGTAGGGAGGATCAGCCTTGTCACCTATGTACCAGTGTAATTCCTGAGGATGAAGTTTTGGTCTGGAGAAATTAGTTGTTTCTGGATTTCTTGTTAATGCATGTGATCATGAATTTGGGACATGCATGATGTTTAATAAAGTGCAATAATCAGCAAAAAATAAATCTACTGCTTGTGTTGACGGACACAAACCAGGAACATGCACACTGAAAGCTCCTCTCTCATGTAGCATGCAATTGCGAAACCAAATCTATTTCATGTTTTATTGTGCTTGAATGATCAAATATGCACACAGTTATGTTAAAATGCCCATTGTGTGGATTATTTATGCACAGTTATGTGACGAATAAATGTACACAGATGGGTGAAAACTGGATCTGTACCAATGTTAGACTTGTACAGTTGGTCTTAAAGGGACAGCAGTCAAATTCACCTGCTGCTATCTGTCATTAATACTGTTAACCATTCACTTTTGGATCTTTAATAAGAATTAGTTTGTTTGATAAATTGACTATGCAATGTTATATTTATATGCTATTCAATTTCTGTATTTTTTTTTACCTCGTGTAATATAAATCTAGCCTACTGTAGCTAAAAAACATGTTTTTCATTTTTATGTGTTCTATTGTGTTTTTTATTTTTCCCTTTTTCTTTTAATAACAAAAAAAGTAAAATAAACTATAGGTATGTCATTATCGTGAAATAACATTTATCATAACCGTGAAATTCTGTTTTGGTCATATCACCTCCCCCTAAGTTTATGCATTTCATGCTCTACCATTTAAGTTACAGCAATACATTTCATGTAATAAAATATATACAAATTATTTCTAGCCTTCTTCCATTATAAACGCCGTTTTAATAAACTTAGTAATGAGTCAGTGTATTATATATGGTACAGTAAATCACTCGATTTTTAATCTGGAATTTTCCTTCAATGAATTCTTTAAAAACATTAGATTTATTGTTTTGAGCAACATGGTATCAGACTTGGGATCAGATAACATCATTGTGAAAAACAAGATGGCTGACCTTGGTGACCCTCAGACCTCACGGTGGGTGATTTTCAGTGCTGATCAGAGAAGTTTGTTTAACGATGTTAAAGTTTTGCTCACAGTGTGCTTGTCTGGGGAGCAACCCTGTTGTCTGTATACCCTCATGAGTGTACGGCTGTGTGTCTATAGCTTTTGTTGTTGTACAGCAGCCTGGGGCAGTATCTGATGTGGACTGAAGGATACAGCACAGAGGTACACATCACGTGAAATGTTGTACTCAATGTATACAGGTGTTTATATCTGGATGTGTTTGTGTCGTAGCAGTTCTTTCACACATGGTCTGTCTCTGTGTGTGTGTGTGTGTGTGTGTGTGAGTGAGAGAGTAAGTATGTGTACTGATCTTATTTAAACAACTGGTTGCACAGCCTCCAGGGTCTGAGGGCAATCCATGTGTGTACCTCTCACTCACTCACTCACTCACTCACACACACACACACACACACACACACACACACACACACACACTCACACACACACACACACACAGGCATATGTTGTGTAAACACTGCATCGGTGAACAGACCTCTCGCTGTGTCTAGTAAGCACACAGAGCATGTCAGCACGAGTCCACGTTTCGGGGCCAGAGGCCACAGTGTGTGTGTGCGACCGTTTTTGTGTGACCTTGAGTCTCCTCCCCACCCCCTCAGGCTCGGGTTTACCCACACACACACACACACACATACACAATCATACTCATGCATGTACACACACGCACTGGCTGGCCCTCACCATAGCAACCACAGAGCAACACAGGGAAACAACTTGCCAGCAGCGGGTTGGAAGGAGAAAGAGAGATAGAGAGATGGAGAAAGGAGTCTTAAAGGGAAACTCAAGGTTTAGAGGGTGTGTGTAGGGAGTCAAAGCATGATGAAACATGCATCTTCAGGTATGACAGCACAAAACTTGCCACTTCACACCAAAACTTGCACTGCACGTGCATTGTTGTACAGTAGGCTATGCCTTCCTGCTGTTTTTAGATGCGATTCTTTGTTTCTTTTAGCCTGCACTGCAATCAGAAACAGAAACAGTCGGAATGAAACGTCTTTATTTAGTCCTCAATATGAAAGGCAACCCAGCCCAGGGAGGCTATTTTTGCCCCGCTAGCTTTATTCCAGCTATGGGACATGTGACTGTTCTTAATGTCAGCAGTTTAATATAACCAGTGTCAGGGAAGAGAGGTTACAGGAGTGCAGGGTCGTCTGGTAAAATTTCACACAAATACACACTGTGGATTTCTTGAGCCCTGCGGATGTGATGAGAGGAGGTTTTCTCTACCTGCTTGTGTTTGGGGAGATGCCCCATCATTCAAGATTCTTGGTTGTCCATCCACCTCTCTTAGCTTTTCTTCGGGATTAAAAAAAGAAAATAAGCAGCAATAGAGCAGAGATATAGTCACTTTGTAAAACATTGTAATGCAAAACACAAATTATGTCCCCCAAATCTCTTAATGACTAATTGCCATTTTGAAAGCAGCTGGGGGAAAAGTGTTTTAACGCATGTGTAGTAGCTTTCAAAAGTTGGTCTGGTGAAAAATTTGAACTAAATTACATTTTTAAACATTTAAAAAAATGTTCTGAATGGCAATTACACAATGAGAGAGAAAGGAAGAAAAAGAAAGAGTGCAGTGGTAGTGCTGAGCCACAGGCCTACACAAACTCCTTGAGGATGTGGCGTCTTGTTGCTGCTCTTGAAACTGAAGCCGTGGCAGCGCTCTGAAACTTTGCTGAGGCTGCAGCATGTTCATGGAATTTCCAAAAGTCATAAATGTTCATGGTCTGATGTATCATCTTGTAAAGTGATTTTACTTTACAGTGCATCATTCTGACCGATAGGGGTTTTGAATACTCCATTTTACAACATTCCAGATGGGATTGAATGTATCTGGTGACCTTAAAGTGAACATGAAGTAAAAAATGATGTTTACTTTAATAATACATGTTCCTGGTTCTAATGTGCGTGATTCATGGGTGTATTTTATTCTAAACAGAAATGTTTGTCTTCATAATCTTTCATCAAAATATAATTACTGGCTCCATTATGCTATGAAACGTCCACTCTTCAGGATCCAGTCAGTTCCCAGTAGAGTATTGAATATTTTGCTTTAATCGGTCAGAAATATATCATAATTTGGAAGGAAAATGGACTGTGAGTGTGGTTTCATGTTGATATAAATCATATCATAACATAATTAAAATGGTAGAGGAAAATTCACCTTTTGACATTGGCCAGAGATTGCAAATTAGACTGATCGGGATGAATAAGCACTCTTTAGATTAGCGGCCATTCAAAAGCTATTCAAAATTTGTTTTCATTTAATTAATATTTTATTTAGCAAAGGTATATTAAACTGATGAAAAGTGACACAGCTGTAATAACCAGTACAACAGTTTTTAGTATTGGTAATAATCCTGATAATAAAGACTTTTCAAAAACAAAAAAAATGTTTTAATGGTAGTGCAAGTTGAGCGAGTTTTTGTGTAAAACTGGCAACCCATTACACACACACACACACACAAAATGATAAAATGACAAAACTGATTTGTCCAGTAGAGTTTGCAGCTGTCACCAGGGATGGTGGACTCTTACCATTGAAATAAATCTTACACGTACTTGGTGTTGGCAGGGTCATGGTTCATTTCAGTTGAGCCCTTCACCTTTTTCGGTCTTGAAGAATAAACATGACCTCCGCTTCTGAATTCCCCACCATCTCAATGCACTGACCCAGAGCAAGCCCATAAAATATAGAGTACAGTATATTCGGTCTTGACCCTTCTTTCTGTCTGCAGAGGACTGTTCACCTTAGCTTTCACAGAAGCAAGAGCGCTGGATGGAAAAAGCGAAAAGAAAAAAAAAATCCCACTTTATTTACGGGGTCTTTTTTTTTTATGAATATAACAAGTGTAGAACATTTACTTTTTTTATATGTATTTTTATTAAGTTGGTAATAATTTTATTAGGTAGGTAATAATTCACAAATAATCACTGATCAATGCCAAGCAACCATGATCTACGCTTTCCTTGAAGACACAGAAGTTTCAGCAAAGGATAAATTGATTTCCAGCCCTAAAAAAATCTCTTGCAAAAGAGATTGTAAAAAAGATGAACAATGAGTCTCCACTTCCTTCCAATATAGGAAATTGAAGCCAAATCATCTTGAGTAAATGACGTCATTTGGAGCCCAAGTCTGTACAGTATTGCCGTGACGTGAAGCGTGGACTGTAGCCCGAACTCTCGTAGACCCAATCAACCGCAACGACACTCCCTGTTTTCATAGCATCAAATTATTAGCTAAAATCAAACTTATCAAAAAAACCTGAACAAATAAACATATATCAGCGTGACAACAACTACCATAAATGACTTAAACCTATTTCAGGAAAATTGTACTGGAAGTGTAATTTTTTCTTTTCTTTTGACTCAAGTCCTATTTGAGAAGGCAGGGTTTATGACCTGTACTGCAGCCGGGCACCAGGGGGCCAAAGAGCCAGCAGCTTCACTTTCCAGGACATGTGAGACACACCCGTTTTTATCTTGATGCGGCGAGCACACGCCTGGAAAAACCGAGAGTGTCGCACCGCGTGCATGTCGCTTTCATTATGAGCGAGCAAACCATGCGTCTACATTTTAGATAATGAACTTGAGTGTGCAAAAGATGCCACATGTGAATGGCCCTTTATTATTATGCTATTTAACCAGAGTGAATGAGACGAGACGGGCACTGCGGTCATGTGGCGTTTGTTAATGGGCCTTTTGAGAGTGACAGCTCTGTATATCGATACTTCAGGAAATCTGTGTTGTTACCGTTCAGATATTTCAGTAACAATATTTATCGAAATATCAATATTTTTTAACACATGAACAGCAAATTGTTTTAAAGAATTTTAAATCTAGGTTAGGTATGTTTTTTTTTTTTATCATCATCATTGTTATTATTATTATTATTAATATTATTATTAATAATAATAATAAACTAATTAAAAGAGGAAAAAGTTAGTTCAAAATGCATTAGTTAATATGAAATAATACTTTATTTATTTGTTAAAAATGTAGAAATTAAATCAATCAATAATTACTAAAATGTTTTTATTGTTATTTTATGTTAGTTATTAACCTGTACATACAGAAACTTATTGTCAAATGCTATCGTGAATATTTTGAAACTAAGCATACCCTTTTGGTTTAATAATTTTCTCATTGGCGCATGTCTCCAAGTGTAATAAAAGCATGCTGTCCTGGGAATTACATGAACCAAATCCCACCACCATCCGTTGTTCCCTGACTCTCTTTTCCCTACCGTCTATTTCTTTTTCCCCTTTCCACAAATATCTGGCTCTATTCTCTAGACCCGTCAATTTATATGTGAAGCATGTTTTTCTCATTATTCTGTTGCTGTGGTTGGCTTGGTCCTTCCGTTACCTGTGCGTTGGTCATCTCTCACCGTTTTTTTTTTTTTTTTTTGGCTTTCGTTCCCAGTTTCTCTATTCTCTCTTTTGCTGCCTTGGGTCAGTGTTTGCCAAGCATAACACTTCAACAGTAGAGAGATTGTTAAGAGCCTGTGTGCTCAACCTAAGTAACACCCTCCCACACACGCATGTCAGCGGAATAGCTCCCCTCCGTTTGTGAACTCCTCACCTGTCTGGGAAGTGTATTGTGTACGTGTATACTGCTGGATGGGGCAATGGTTCCCTGTGTCTGAACGAGGTTCGCCTCGGACACCTCGGTGTGCAGGACAGAAAGGAAAATGTTTTTGTGAAAGCTTTTTGTTCTGGTAAAGACTTCAGCGACCTCAGAGAATGAAGTGTTACATCTAATTATTCACATTTTAATGGGTTTTTCACTTCCCTATTTCCATTTTCAGAAGATGAAAGTCTTGTTTATACTATTTTAGCAGCAGAAGTAGAATGTCTTTCATGGTTTTGTTTTTCTTCTCTCACCTTTCTACCCGCTCATTTATTTTTTCCTTCAATTCGGTTTCAGTGTCTTTATGTTTCTGTCTGGATTTTAATTACTAGCTAGAGTGTGTTTTGAATTCGTCTTGGAAAAAGAGGGCTAACGTCTGATAATAATGTGCATGGATGAGGATTTGGGAAGTAATTGCACATATGCAGAGTTCTTCAAATGGAAACGCATTGGGGGAAATAATTGTGATGCAAATTGCTGTTTGACGTGGTGGCTGTCCAGTCCTTCTAGATCAATATAGTCTGTCAAAAATATTTGCTGCGGGGACGACCATTTTGTAGGCCACCCTGGTTACTTACTGGTTATTTGCTGTCCATTGGATTTTTTTGACCAAAAACGGTTAATGAAAATTCATCTAAGGTGTATTACTGACGAATTTCTGTAATTTCAACAGTAAAAAAATATCTTGAGCTTGTGTTAACCATTGACCTTTTTGCAAAAATCTATTCAAAAATAAAATAATTTTTAAAAAGGTCTCTATTTATAGTTCCAGTTTTCACAGCAGTTCATGTGTCAGAATGCCTCAGCTCATCCTGCACAACAACAGTGAACTTTTTCATGGAAATAGAAAATGATCTTGACTCATCTTTTTTTAACAGCTTGTTGGCTACAATGAGAAGCCAGTGAACCTGCAAATGTTCATCGGGACAGCGGATGACCGTTATTTGAGGCCGCACGCATTCTACCAGGTTCACCGCATAACAGGAAAAACTGTTGCTACGGCAAGCCAGGAAATTATCATCGCCAGCACGAAGGTTCTTGAGATTCCTCTCCTTCCTGAAAACAATATGTCTGCCAGGTACCTGCCAACATCTCTTCACTTCATCATCAGTCTAGATTCTCTGACTCACTCACACACACACACACACACACACACACACACATACATGCATACACACGTACACACATAAATACACATTTGGTTTTTTTTATCATGGTAAGGACTTTCCATTTGACTTTTGTTTTTAATAATAATATATATGCTCTAACCTCCCCATCCCTAAACCACAAACACCTTTTTTGCATTTTAAAATATGGATGACTTAATTCAGGATGAAATGGTTGTTGTCTTTGTGAGGACTGCTCACCACAGTTTAGATGATTTTAAATAAAGAAATCTGGTCTCCAAAAGTGAAATATGCAGAAACTCTAGAAGCCATATTTCCAATGAGCTACAGTTTTGTTCTAAGATAATGGTACAGTATTTACTAAGGCCTTCCGCTGAACCTAACCATGACAGAAACCATTTGACATTATAGGATTTGGAGTCTTTGGAGTCTTTTAACTCATGTGTCATCACAAGTTGCTTTTCTATGCAAGAGAGACATTTTCAAAAATGCGTTATTCAGAAGTATATTGAGAATTTTGAGATATTTTACAAAAAAGTTTTTGTGCTTACAAAGTCTGCATTTATTTGATCATTATATTTGATGAATTTATTTCTGTAATGTTAAAACTGAATTTTCAGTCTTTAGTGTTGCATGCTCTTTTGGAAATCATTTTAATAGGCTATTTGGTGCTCAAGAAACATTTCTTATCATCATCATCATCATCAATGTTTTTGCAGAAGCCATGATACATATATATTTTCTATAAGAATAGAAATAGCAACATATATATATATATATATATAAAAAGACAACTTTAATTTTTTTTTTATTTTATCTATTTAATGCACTCTTCTTGAACAAAGTAAAAAAAACTCTTGCTGACCACAAATGTTTTAAAACTTATGAAATTGCACTTATTTATAATTAAATGTACAGTATTTATTTACAAAAGTGTGTTTTATAACATGTAATTTCTGATTGAATACAATATCTGTCATTTTATTTTAATAAGTATAGGGCCTTTTTTTTACAGAATGAAAACCGTATAAATCCAGAAAGTGACTTGGACTGATTAGAAATCATTTAAACAGCTTTGCTTGATGGGTAGGATGATGGAACTGATACTCCTTTCTCACGTGTTTCTCCTGCTGTGTGTGTCAGTATTGATTGTGCTGGAATCCTGAAGTTGAGGAACTCTGACATTGAGCTGAGGAAAGGAGAGACTGATATTGGACGCAAAAACACTCGGGTCCGTGTGGTGTTCCGAGTTCATATCCCACAACCCAATGGAAAAGTGGTCTCACTGCAGGCTGCTTCAATTCCAGTGGAGTGCTGTAGGTTATAAACACACAATACAACACATCTCTCTCTCTCTCTCTCTCTCTCTCTCTCTCTCTCTCTCTCTCTCTCTCTCTCTCTCTCTCTCTCTCTCTCTCTCTCTCTCTCTCTCTCTCTCTCTCTCTCTCTCTGTCTCTCAAATTCAGTTCAGTTCAAATGATTGGCATGTCTGTGTAACATTACAATGTTGCCAAAGCAATAAATATATTATACAGACATACAGATCAATAGACTCTATGAGAAATTTAGTGGCAGGAAGATGCATACTGCACTGCCAGGTGAATTCTCTCTCTCTTAATAGTTTTGTTTTGTATTTTTATATGGTTGTGTGATATTTTGTTAACTTGTTTGTATTAAGGATAATTGCATAATAAAGTGTTTGTATAGAAATAAATTAGTGTCTAATGTGATTTAATGTCTTATCTGTATTTGTGTTGAAACAGCCCAGCGCTCAGCTCAGGAATTACCTCAGGTTGAGAAGGCCAGTAATAGCAGCTGCCCAGTGAGTGGAGGAGAGGAAATGGTCATCACGGGTTCTAACTTCTTCCCTGAGTCAAAGGTCATTTTTCTGGAGAAAGGTCCTGGTAAGAATGAATAGAATCCTAGTGCTGTTTTAGATGGGAGTTTCTTTTCTCCATTTTCTCCATGTATTGGCTCTCTATATATATATATATATATATATATATATATTTTTTTTTCACTTTAAGAACATGTAAGTTTGATATCTCTTGGGCCTATTCTTCTCACAGATTTTTCTCACTTTATACATAATTTAAAGCCTGATCAATATTTCATAACCATTTAATACTTTAGCAAGCAGCTATGCACTAAGCTACAGTCAGCAGGTCATTATATCAAAAGAACCCCCTTTTAGGGTGATATTCGATACCTCCACTTAGTATCATTACGTAGCTAGTACAAATTTCTTTTAGAAGGTTGCTGCAAGTACAGTTGAGTATGAACTACAAATGTCTTCATTATTTACTGTGAGCAAATATTGCCTCCTCACCTGTCGTATCCTCAAGTTATACCTGCACTAATCTCTTTCATAGTGAAGCTAAACCAGCCCTTTTCTTAAAAACTGCAAGATCAGGTGGTTTTTAGTTTAAGTGTTGGGAAACTGGAGCGACGGGTAAAATGTGAGGGAGTGTCGTTTTCTCACTTCTCATTTGAGAGCGGAATTTGATTGTTGTTCATCTAACCAGAGTAATTTATCTTCGCTTTATCAGCATCTTGACCTCCCACGGTTTCCCTTTTCCTCTGGGGACACTGTGTGTGTGTGTGTGCGCGTGTGCAAGTGCATCTGTATGAGTGCAGTTCAGCATGAACACACCTGCACACCTACACACACACAAACACCACCGCACTTAAGCAAGTGCTCACTACATAAATGCTTACAGATATGTATACAAATGCACTCTGCACACACTTACATACAAACTGCAGTCACGCCATAAACATATGCGCAAGTGCGTTGTACAGATTCACACCCTCATTCCTTATGCTTCTAAACTCCCGCCCCTTATGTTCTCTCTCTCTCTCTCTCCACACACACACAGACACTAGATTTATGGTTGGCCGGATTGTGGCGTGTCACTGTTGTTCTAGAGCTCACCTGTAGACCTTAGCATCTGCTGTAAGGATGACTCAGAGGTCAGCAGAGTTGCACTGGCTGCAGGCGCACTGCTGATCACTCACTGGATCCAAGACACAAAACAAATAAAAGCTTACTGTTTGTGCCAGGTAAACTTAGTTTTTCCTTAGCTAAAAAATTGAAATAAATAAAATGATTGGTTTCACTAAAGCATGTGTATATCATGAATTTTAAACATAGTTTTGCATTATGATAGGTCCCTAATAATGTACTTTATAATAATTTTTTCTTCATAAACCATGTTTTTGTACAAAGCTGTGCATTTTCAGTACTTACCTACAAATATGCTTTCTGTTTTGTCAGTTTAATATTTAACTAAATTTGACATTTCTACATATGAAAGGTAAAATGGTTTTATTTATTGTAGTTTGTTATTATTATATATAACTATAACATATAAAACATAAGGTTTCGTACCAAATTTAATATAATATACCTTTAATATAATTTAAGCTTGTGTGTTTAATAAAGTTTTACCACAAATTATTCTCTGAAACTGTGCAGCTATTTTTGAAATACATGTGACCATGCATTTGGTGCCATTTGAACCTGAAACCAGCCTACTTATTTAGAGCTAACTTGAGATTAGTTGAGCAATCATCCAAGCAACCAATTTGGTAGTCAGTTTTACATATACTTAGTTTTGAATGTCACTAGTATCTACCTAGCAGATGACTGAAGCTCATTTGTTGCAGGTTGGTCTTTCTCTCCTGTTCGACGCACACGGCTGCCTTGTGGCTGTCAGTCTACAGTCTCAGCTTTCAATCACTCTGCTTTCAAGAGGCTTTATTAGACTGACTTTTTGGGGTTAGACTGTGTCATGATCCCCAACAGTGCTCTGTCTGTATGGATTTTTGTTGATCCTTTGAGTCTCACTGTGAGCTGAAATAGACCTTTTACACAATGAACAGGGCCCTCAGAGACAGTCTGCCATCTCTAGCAGACAGCCTTTTTTAAATGTATTTTTTCTCTCTCTCACTCTCTTACTCTTAACGCCAGACATGGTAGAATATCAGTCTTTCCCTGACTCTTTCCAGTATCACTTGTGTGCTCTTGTTTAAAATCTTCGATAAGCAACTCTTCTCACTCTTTCTCTCTCTTTCTTTTTCTATCTTGCTCATTTTTTCCATCTCTCGTTTGTAAGTAATGAAGCACAAGTTAGGACCAGCCTCAGACAAAGGCAATGAATGAAAGGCATTCTGGGAATACGAGTCTTGGCCTGCCTTGAGTGTGTGTCTGTGTGTGTGTTTCTAGTTTGGGGCAATGACACATTGACTCACTCGATTGGAGTTTACACATGAACACGCAGGGTTGTTCTAACCCAACAAACTGACTCAGAGAAACACCCTTTGGAACTAATCGGCTCCCTGTAAGTGGCAACCCCTGAAGGCAACCTGTATGGTGATAACCCATGTTTTTGTTGTACTGTATAAAAATGGAAAGTCCTGAGATGCTAGAACAAGTTGAGTGGAAATTTGGCTCTTATGTCTGGCCTTGAGCAGCTCCAAGGGAAAGGTGATGGGAGATTATCAAAAAGTATCTGTGTGATTTGTGACAATGTGTTCTACAGATGTGTTTGATTGAAATTGAATATTTTTGTTTATTAGGTGCACTCACATGTGTGCTCACATGACTAAGTACTCGCACTTTTATGTCAGAGATGCACTGTTTTGGCCATTTCTTTGTAAGTTTCACCTGCTGATTTTTGCCAATTCCGTTTTTTTTTTTTTTCAGAAAATCTGTCTTTTTTCACTTAATAAAACTAAAATTATGTTACAGTACCCCCAATCTGGACAAAGTTACAGATGTTCTCTCACATAAAGAACATAAAATAAATTGCTCTGTAACTAGAAAAATATTGTAATAACAATTAACAGAAATAACAATTAACAGAATTGGAACTGCACTATTTAACAAAAAATTTCCCATGGTTTCTTAAATTGTCATTTAAAGTGTAGAGCTGTTATCATTCAAATGAAATCAAAATCAGCAAACTTCGTCTTCCCACTGTAAGAAACACAGAAGCTCCTTCTGAAGTGGCATTAGATGTATTTACATAGACATTTACACTGCAAACTATCTAGCACATAAAGAATTGTATAAGATTAATATTTTACATTTTTAAACGTACAAATACAATATGTTGGGAAAACGCAATAATAATTTGAATGAGACACAAAACAGTTCTGCTGTAGCTCTAATTTGAGCTATTTTCATCAGCAAAATGTAATAAAAAACAGTCAGTATTGTGTCTAAAATGTAAGGCATTTAATTGTAAAAAAGTTTTTGTGTGTGTACCAAAGTAATACATTATAATTTTTTGTTTACTACTTAGTTTTAATACATTATCATAACTTTAATACATTATCAGTCACCATAAGCGTGATGTCAACACAGAACGGCCAGTTACGGGTCCCTGGCTGGTTAATCAGTGTTTTTTATTTTTAGTATTTTAAACAATTTTTTTGTATTTATTTCTTGTATTATGATATGATTATGTCATATACATGAGAACATGCCACATTATAATATTTTGATATTGTATTTCAAAAAATGTAACATTGCTCCAGTAGTAACCAATGCTAAGCTCAAAGTTTCTTTAAATTAAAAAAAGATCCCTTGCTATATTCTGGAAAATGTCAAATTATGTCCACAATGTTTTGTGGTCTGGCACAAAGCAGTCCATCTGAGACGCCTTAGTCCCTAGGGACCATCCGAGAACTAGGGGACAAACCGGGACGCATGAGAGGAAAGGAACTAACAATTTTAGGAACTCACAATAATTTAACAGATTGCATTATTGTATTATTGTCATTATTGTATCTACTGTAATTAGATGGCTTGCATCTAAATGAGCCGGTGTTTCTTTGACTTTGTAACTCATTTTACTTGGTGAATGGACAGATATATAGTTAAGCAGGCAAATGATTTGGGTGTTTAATCACCTGGATAACCATGGAACTTTATAGAAAAGGTTGTACTTCCCTCATATTCAGAAACTTAACAGAAATATTTTTTATGAAAGCTTTGCTCATTTAGATTAATTTATTTTTCATTTTATTATATACCCTCACAGTGCCCTCCATAGGTTTTGACAAAAGTGCTTTGTTTTCTATGTAATCAAGACATCTGCCAGTATGATTAAAATATGAATGTAGGACAGAACTGCAGAATGTGAAATTTTATAATTAGCTGTTTCAACACGTACATATATAGCCAAATAAAAAAATAAGCACTTTTAAAGTTTATTCCATATATGAGCATACAGGTGCATCTAAAAAAATATGAATATCATGAAAAAGTTTTTCTAATTAATTTCAAAAAGTGAGACTTTAATGTATTCTATATGCATTACATGTAAAGTAACACATTTGAAAATTGTTTTGTTTTAATTTGGATGATTAGAGCTTAAAACTCATGAAAGTCAGAAATCCAGTATCTTAAAATATTAGAATATTTCATTAAATGACCATCCCTACAGTATAAATTCCAGGTATCTCTTGTTCTTTGTAAGCACAATAATAAGGAAGACTGCTGACTTGGCAATGGTCCAGAAGACAATCGCTGACACCCTCCACAGAGAATGTAAGTCACAGAAGGTCATTACTGAAAGGACTGGCTCTTCACAGAGTGCTGTATCAAAGCATATTAAATGCAAAGTTCACTGAAAGGAAGAAATTGGGTAGGAAAAGGTGGACAAGCATCAGGAATGGCCACAAGCTTGAGAGTACTGTCAAGGAAAGCCAATTCAAATGCTGGAGAGAGCTTCACTAGGAGTGGACTGAAGCTAGATTCAGTGCATTAAGAATCACCCGCTCAGATGTCTTCAGGAAATGGTCTACCAAGCCACTTATGAAACAGAAACAATGACAGAAAATCTCCTCTTTTCGATCAAAGTAAATTTTGGATTTCATTTGGAAATCGAGGTCTGGAGTCTAGACAAAGACTGGAGAGGAATCCAATTTGGGATTTGGGGTGATGTGACGTTTGCTAATCTTAGTCCATTGTGTTTCATGCAGCCGTACAATTAAGTACAATTTACATCGATCTTCAAATTTAAAAAGTTTTCCATGACTGATACTGGAGTTTGTGCCAAACGGGCCCCGACCAAGTATTCAGTGCATAAATGGATATACAGTACTTTAAAGAACTTGAACTTTTCTGTTTTGCAGATCCTTTTTTTTGATTGATCCTAGGGAATGTTCTAATGTTCTGAGATATTGGATTTTTTTTTTTATTTAATGCGCTGTAGAAATTTTTACATGTAATGAATGTAAAACAGACTCTTGGTCTCATCCTTTGAAATGCTTTTACCCGCCTTTAATGTAGCCAATTCCAACTGTTGCTTGTTTTGGGGAGTTTCTGCCTTTAGTCTCTGCCTTTAGTTTCTGCCTTCACTTTTTTTAAATGTATTTATATTTATATATTTCAATTATCTGTTCATCTGTTTCATATGTTAGGGTTTCTAGGTTTAACACTCAGCGTCTAAAGAAGATTAATTCATTTGTTTTGGTTACAAAGAGAGAACATAAATGGCAGATATGAAATATTAAATACAGTTAAGTGTTTACTATGAAAATCAGACCCAGGAAAGCTAACAAAAAAGGTTTTTGTTTTTCTAATTAATGATTCAGGAAATTTTAAATGAAGAGTTACATTAACCATCTGCTTTAGCTGATGCTAGTTTATGCTTGCCAGCAGGACATTTAATTCCACATAATGACACATAAAAGCTTTGTAGGATTTTGCCAGAAGTTTATTTTTCTTGAGTTTGTTTATCAAAGTAGTAATAACAGAACAGCAGTGTTTCTGGGCTGAAGAATTAGGACAGCGTGTGTGCTTGTCACCAGGATTTAGAGTCTGGTTCCTGTTTGAACCTGCCCTCATGTGGGGCCCTCTTCGGTGTCCGGTGAATGTCAACATGTGCTGCTGTACTACTACTGCTGAAGTTACAGGCATCCAAGGTCATTCTCATATTAGCAAAATATCTTTTGACACAGAAGGGAGCTGAGACTCTACACAGTAACCTCGTGTAAACAGCGGTCCCTGGAGTGTAAGGCACCAGGTGATTATGAAACTGCTCACAGCGGTATCTTTACTTCGATAACAGTCCTGAAACGCTGCCCTCTACATTACCCTTTTAAAGGTTTTTCACAATGTATATGCACATGTACCAACTCATAAACATCGCACATGCAAAATGACTCATTTTAGACATTCTTGGGATTATACTGCTGTTTGACTCATGTCAGGCACAAACTTCAGAGCTGGAAATGTGTTTAAGAGCATAAATCAGACCTGTGTCATGCTGTTTGTGCAGTTTATGTAATTTATGATCCATGAAGTGGCTATTTTCCCTTCTAGGATCAGTCTTAACCAGTTGGCTCTGGTCCCTTGGCTTTCATTTTCTGTCTGCAAGACGTCTGCGCAGTTGATTGGCTTTATGGCAAAGGAAAAACTGAAGATGACAGCATGTTTCCTAAAGATCCTGCACCTCTCCATGGGCAGCACGTGGAAGCATTGTGCGATGAATAAAGTTATTCCACAAATCTTGCCATGATTCAATAAATAATGTTCTTCCTCGTATCTCTCTAAACTCTAATGGCTTTATAAATGACATCATTACCTGTTAGGGGCCCAAGCGAATTCTGTGTTTCTGTCAGCAAGGGTGAATTCTGTTTCTCTCACGTAGCCGTAATACAGCTAATACAGCTTTGCATTTCTAGCCCTCTTTCTTGAGAGAATTTAATATGTCGTTTGTTTTTCATACTCAAGTCAGTGTTGTATGCGGTCCCTGATTTTGATCTATTCGAGCAATTGAACCTCTTTCACTGTGTGGAAAAAGGCTTATCGTTCGCAAGCAAACTCAATTTATCACTTTATTATTCTCAAGGCAAGGCACAGTTTTTCAAGCGTGTCTCTGGCTTTGGTGCTGGAGCACCTGTAGAAACATGCAGCTGTAGAGCTCCCCTCTGAACCCAGTGAAACTTAATCCCGATTGGCTATTTGTAACCTTAATCTCCAAAACTTCAGATGAGGGCTGGAAGTCGTGATGATGATAGTGGTGGTTGAGGTGGTAATCAGGAGAGCGGTCAGGTTACATGGAAGGGCAAATATTGGCACACAGAGTTCAGTTCAGGTCTTTGTGAATGCTAGCTGTCCTAAGATGTTGTTCCCACGTACGCAGTTAACGTTTTTTTTTCTTTCTTCAGATGGACGACCGCAGTGGGAGGTGGAGGCGAAGATCATCAGAGAGAAGAGTCAAGGAGTGAGTTGGATACTTTCCTTTTTACATGTCTACAAAAATATTTGCAGACAAAAGCACAGACGGTACACAATACATAAATATATTTGCAGACGGTTTTCAATCTTACTTTTCTTTCTAAAATTGTTTCTTTCTAAGTGTTTAACTCTGGGCAGAACTGAGCACATTGTAGTATGTTTTGACTATTTGGACTGGGACAAATTTAGGTTTGTCTCAGACACCAGTGATGTGTTGTTTAGTAAAGCAATGTCTCTTGTCTCCATCTGTAGTCTAGCATCGTGGTGGAGGTGCCTCCTTATCACAGTAAGACGGTCACTTCAGCAGTGCAGGTGCAGTTCTACGTATGCAACGGCAAACGGAAAAGGAGCCAGTCACAGCGCTTTACCTATCTGCCAGGTACGTATTCGACAGCACATTATAATCTGGGCACTTATTCAATTAGAGCTCAGTAACTGTTGTTGCTCTTCATTAAGCAGTTTAATTCGATCTCACCTCAAAATAATTTATATGCAATACTGTTTGGGGTCTGTAAAAAAATGTTATCACTGTAATGTTAATAGACATTACTCCATTATTGAACATCGCAGGATTCTTTAAAGATCATTGTAATGTGCTGGTTTGGTGCTTAAAGCAGTCTGCAGTCTGCAGTTTTTTTATAATAAGCAAGTACACTATCAATTCATTTTGTAAACCGTGATTTTTGCTTTTTCCTGAATCACTATGGTGCACCAATAATTCAAACTATATTGGACTGGTTTGTGTAAGTACGGCACACGTCTACAGAAGACATGCATAGTTGTGTTTATTAACCGCTAGAGTGCCAAAGTTCTTATTATCATCAGTGTTGAAACTGTTGTGCAGAATCTTTTTTTTCTTTTTTTTTACCCTACTATTCAGTGTACTTTATTTTTTTTTCCCCCATCAATTTTTTTTATACTTTATGTAAGTGTATAATGACAAAAAAAGGGGGAAAACAAAAGCAGTTCACAGATTTTACTTTATTAAAATAAACTGTTTTTGTAATTGCACTTTGCTGTTAAAAATAAGCATCTGTAAGCAATAATCTGCTCTTTATTAATTATTAAATATAGAATTATATATTAAATGTTACATTTATACAACTTAGCATCCACCTTACTTCAAGAATTGTGTCTAAGTCTGGCCTCACATCAATCATGTTACTCAATTTCATGCAAAATAGTTTTCTTGCTAACTTGACATAACAGTAACAAGAATGGCACACATGTGGGTTTTCACAGCAGAGTCACCCGTTTGATCATGTCAGCGTTCCTCTGCACCGTGCACCAGTGTGGTTAGGGATGAGGTTGTTCCAGTAACAGTTGAGCACCTGGTAACCGCTCATGTAAAATACTTTAAAGAAAGAATCAGCATGATTTACATGTGGCTGGAGGCATGAAAATCTAGGGTTTTCAAGAACTTGACCCCTTCAGTGTCTGTCTTTTTGTTTTTCTTTTTCCATCTCCTATTGGGTTCATCCGTCTTAAGTCATTTTTTGCAGAATTGCTTTGCATTTTGGGAGTATTTGCCCTATGATAAGTGTGTTGAATGATGAGGTTGATGATTCACATAGTTATTATAATTTCTCACACATGCATTACATCATCATGTTACTTTGTTTTGCTTTTGAACTTGACATTGAACTTCTGATGAAATAGACAAAAATGCAGGATTGTAAAAGGCGACATCTAATTATGGCTTATGGAGTGTCTAATAAAATGTAGTCATGTGTGGTTCTCAAAGCAATAAGCTGGTTTGGTATTAATTTCCCAAAGTGAGTCAAACCGAAAAACAGCGTTGGCGTAATTAAATAACACGTGAGAAACTTTTTTTTTTTTTTTTTTTGGTCTTTATCTGTTGCATGTTAACCTGTAGAAGAAATTGAAAACAAAAAGAGAGGGAGAGTAAAAGAGCGAGTTAGGCCCAGCCTCCCGCCCACCCTCTTCACTCCACAAAGCACCCACTCAAATTAGGGTTTCCTGTTTTCCACACTAACCCGTCAAGCCTCAGCCAATCAGACGACTGCACAAGCAGCCAATATTCTGAACAGGCCACGCGACTGTGGTTGCCATGGCATCGGCCCTCTGAGAAAGTGGCATGGCAGGGGGAAGGGCTGAGGTGCTGTGTTGTTAGACTAGAGCCAGACTGTTCATGTGTAATGAATAAGCCATCTGATTCGATGAGCAGAGATCTTAATCCAAATTCAAATTAACAGTGTGAAAGCTGTTGGGCCTGTGAGGAAGTAGTTTGTAATGAACTTAACTAAATGTATGAGGTTGCTTTGTCAGTTACAAATCCACCCGCTTTGGTCCAAAATGCATCTGGAAATGCATGCTATTAGCTGCGTTTATCAACTGAAACTAAACTTTTTTTCAGATGCATTATAGATACACAGTGAGTAACACCAGACTCAAATGCATTCACACTCTCTCCCACACACTGTCGCCACTCGCTCTTCATATCAAGAAACTGCAGTTTTACAGCAGTAATGGCCTTGCAGCAGCGTATGGGCTGTGAACTGGATTTTGGTTCCCATTTGGAGCTATGCTGGAGGGCAGACAGCATTCTTCAGTTCCCAAATTCAGCACTGGTTTACATGGCACTCAAGCAGGCAACATATGCTCTCTTAGAGTCCACGGCAAGTAAAAATATCCCCCACTCATGCAGGCCAGGGAAATGGCAGATCGGGAAATGGGTTACTGAATACTGTTGCTATTACTCTCATTGTCATGAGAAGAGAAGAGAAGAGAAGAGAAGAGAAGAGAAGAGAAGAGAAGAGAAGAGAAGAGAAGAGAAGAGAAGAGAAGAGAAGAGAAGAGAAGAGAAGAGAAGAGAAGAGAAGAGAAGAGAAGAGAAGAAGTTTGGTGGAAATATTGATTCAATTAAATATGTGCAATTTTTGTATTGGCCATAATTCCTGAACATATGGTAGTCATATAATGTTGCTGTCAGTTTTATTGAAGATTGGAAATGAGACAGGACTTCATTAGTGCTGTGACTCTATTAAACTTTAAAAGAAATTGCCATATCATTATGGTTAATCAGTTTGGTATGCTAATGTAATGTCATGAGATCTCAGCAACTCTCAATATGATAATAATAGAAGTATAAATAAAAATACATGTTGTACTGATTGTACTAAAATGTACCAAAGATGTGAAACAAGATGGTTACTGTTCAGGCTTTTTCCTCACAGAATTTTCCTTTCAAGTTTTCTCTTCCTTTTCTTTTTTCACTCATGTATTTCTCTCTTTCTCTCTCCACCCTTGCAGTACGGGTCAAGCAGGAACATAGGGATGATCTGGACTCCCCTGCCGTGCCGCCCATGTCCATGCCTCTGGTCCATGCTGCCAGTTTGGTTTGTGCTCAGCCGCTGTCCTCCCCAGAGCACTCCCACCCACCAGACAGCCTTCTGTCCAGCTCCCCACGTGGCCTGGCTGCAGGCCTGCATCCTCTCCAGGCCCCCTGCGCCCCAATGGGCTCCCCAACTCTTCCCCACCTGCCTCACCTTCAGGCTCAAGGGCTGAATGCACCTCCTGAATGCCAGATGCCCTTCCACCCAGGCCCTGCTGCCAATGCCAGGCCATCTTACCCACCCATACAGCACAACATGTCCTATAACGGCCAGCACAGTCTTCCTATGACTGCGGGCTCCCCACAGGCATACGAGCGAATGCCCTTCCAGACCGACCCGGCTGGGTGTCACTCCCTGGGTTTGGGGATGGTGTATGGACCGGCTTCTTCGACACCCACCTCTGGAGTGCCTCCGGGGCCTGGCTCCAGTCCTAACCATGCAGCCTGTACGGGTAGTAACCAGGTCATGGCCCACTCTGCCCCTCACCTTCACTCTCTAGGCTACCACTGCCCCACTCCAGGGCAGGTCCCGTCTCCCACCCACACACTGGGACAGACGGCCCCACAGCTCCAGCGTCCCCTGGTTTACCATCCGGCCGGGCAACGGTCCGCCTCCTGCCCCACACCCTCCAGTGCTCCTGCTCATATGGTGTCATCTCCCCACTCTGGGCCCTCATCCCCCCAACTCCATTCCCTCCCTTACCACTCACCCACCTCCCCGTCTCCTACATCCAGCAGCCCCCTGGGGCCCATGGCACTCTCTGGACAGCCTTCTCCCCAGGCTAGCAGCCCTGTCCTGGCTGGGTTGTCCCCTTCAGGTCCCTTGGTTCACCCATTGACACAACAGAGCGAGAGGCTGAACATCAAACAGGAACCAGAGGATAGGGAGCCCACCTTCCGTACCATCGGCCTACAGGATATTACGCTTGATGATGGTGAGTCTTTGCTCTTTGTTAAACAATGTTTTTTGAAAGTGACCACTGCAGCTTGTAGTTCAGAGTTTTGGAAAACGTGAAATCTTGAGAAATTGACCCTCAACAAGACAAAGCAATATTGATATAAATCACCTTTACATTAAAGATTTTTAAAGCGTCTCAAACTTTTTACTAAAACTTTGTTTTAATATAATATACTAAAATCTTAGCTTATAATTTAGCACTTCTGACTGGGGAACTCCAGGTCGCATTTACTTAAGCTATGATGAACACACCTTCATTGCATGAGTCTTTGGTTTTTCCCCTGGTTATGTAGTACTCACTGAAATAATTACCTTTTTATTCACTTTATTCACAAAGTCATTTATGGATATTAGAGTAATTTGATCGTTCTGCATAAGAGGAACTAGTAGAGCAAGAACGTTTGAATATATTAAATAAACAAGCAAATGCTTCATTTACTAAAATGAATTTGCATGCACAAGATGCCTGGGGCATTACAGTGTTTGGCAGTTCCCAGATCTTAAGAGTGTCATGACACAGGGCAAATTCATTACACCGGTAATCCTTCTTAGTAGAACTATGAGACCTAATGTCAGTAGTGTGGGGAAGGGAAACTGAGACTGTGCATGTGCAGACTGGCATGGCATATTACTGTACATTATTCCTCTATCACAGTTTGTGCATTATGTAGTATGAATACCGTGCGTAGTATGCATAATTAGCAGAGAATACTCAAATTAACTACTAAATTTGATAGTTGACTGCAAGAATACCTTACAGAATATAAAGCATGCCTCCATAATACAGCGAGCTCAGTATGACCATCTATTTTCAGTGTGGTGAATGAAGCAGATGTCACGTAAAGTGCACTACCATGTCAAGAAGCCATTTTTGCTTAACAAGGCTGCTTTTAATTTTTCAATGGTAGTGTATGTAGCAATTTTTATTGTAGTAAAGTTATTATTTTTGTCTTATGCACTATATCAAATATACTGTATTCAGTGTGCACTGTGCAGCATACAGTAAGCAGTACACTAGTATTTTATTCTGAACATAACCAGAGTGGTAGAGCTTGTTTCTCAACTTCTGTGTTTATGTGGATATTTTCTGCTGATGGTGTGTTTATGTGAGTAAAGTAAGTTCAGACAACGGACCACAACGGATTCCTTATTCAAAACTCAGCTATTTATTGTTGAAAATCCAAATGCTTTGTGGGATGTATCACTTTGAGCCTGGTGCATTCATATATTTTTTTTTTTTTTTTTTTTTTGGAGAACTGT
Source organism: Puntigrus tetrazona (assembly GCF_018831695.1). Lineage (NCBI taxonomy): Eukaryota > Metazoa > Chordata > Actinopteri > Cypriniformes > Cyprinidae > Puntigrus > Puntigrus tetrazona. The sequence continues at coordinate 20,174,304 of NC_056705.1, read as the reverse complement.
TGAAAGGGTTCAAACTAATGCTGTAGTTCATCAGTCCAGATTACATAAATGTTGTCATGTTTTTAAGATACGGATCCTGGACCAGAATGTGACCACGGGGAGTCACTTCTGCTTTCTGCAGTTCTTCAGTTACATATTCAAATGTTCAGTCAGACAGAGTTAATGAACAGCTTGAGTCACTCAAATTAGACAAGTGCCTGTGTGTGTGTGTGTGTGTGTGTGTGTGTGTGTGTGTGTGTGTGTGTGTGTGTGTGTGTGTGTGTGTGTGTGTGTGTGTGTGTGTGTGTAGTGTAGTGAAGTGAAGTGAAGTGTGAGTCCAGAAGGATGCAGAATTTGTGTGAGTAATTAAAACTGCCTGCACTATAGTGTACACACACACACAATTTACACTCTTGGCCAACTGCATACTAATTCACAGATGTGCACAAGCTAATTCACCATTTCAAATCACACACTAACAAAAGACACATACACGCTCAATATTTCAGAGTAGGCATGCTCAGCCACACCAAGTATTCGCTGCTTACATGTTGCTCACATATAGCATTAGACATGCTCTTGAATTCAGTGTGTGATGGGAGTTGAGCCTTTTTAAAAGTGAAGTTTTGAACTGATTTCACCAGGGACTGTATCCTCCCTAAAGCACACCCTATAAATAGGGTCTGTGTCATTCTGACTGAAGTTCTTGAGCACTGTGAGTTGTTAAGGAGGTCAGAAATGAACTGCAAATAGAACAGAACATAGCTCCAGTCAGTGACATAAACCTCCTTTCACGTCAACATACAGCTATCACTACTAGTGAAATGTGTGGCATGTTTGCTAAAGGATTTCGATAGGCCTACTTAATGAATAAATAAAACATTCTGAACACAATTTGAAAAACATAGACTTGTATTTATATATTTATGTATTTATACATTATTATTTTGTGTATTTAATAAAATATTATTTTGTATCAATATTATTTTTGTTTATTGAATGATTTCAGCTATCAGTACTTTGTTACTACAGAATTGCAATTACTGATATTATTAAAACCATTTAGAAAAAGTGTCACTTATCAAGAGTAATTCAAATATATATATATATATATATATATATATATATATATATATATATATATATATATATATATATATATATATATATATATATATATAAAAATCATTAATTTGTGCATGGTTCTTGATTGTTTACAAAATTCCATACAGTAATATTATTATTATCCTTATTGTTTATTGCTTTTAAGTATAAACTTAAAGGTTTTTCTCTTGCTCTCTTTTATCTGGCGTCTGTTCATAAAGAGCCATGAATCGCTCATTATGGTTAACTGTAAGAGCTCTGCAGCTGGCTGAGAGTTTCACTAGATTTAAATGTAAGTTGATGTATCAGTCAGACTCTGCAGTTCTTAATCACACTTTCCTGGCACTTTTATGGCCCCAGATGCTTCAGTTCCATTTGATGAATCACTTTTCAGCAGAATTCAGTGGTTGTCAGTAGCAGTGCATTCTGGAAGTTGTGTGATTTCTGTGTGAATTCAGATGATAATTTAGCGTAAAACCCTGTGTTTGTTTACAAATAGCACTTGCAAAGCCGTTTTTGGATTCGGGTTAAACTGGTTGTAATTGTGCTGACTAGCAGTTTGCGGTAGGCGGGAATCCCACTTGATATTCCGGTCTTGTTGTTTTTTTTTCAGGTCTGCGTAGAGCTGGTGTCGCCACTGGGTGGATTAAAGTTTATTTATATAAAGCTAATATTTAAGGGCTGGTACTGTTTTGGGTTTTTCATGGGCAAATAATAATAGTGTTCGTAATGCCGTGTGTGTGTGTGTGTGTGTGTGTGTGAGAGAGAACAGATGGCACAGGTGATGTCAAAGACTCTTTGCAGGTGGTGCTGGGGAGGGGCTACAGACAGACTGACAGATGGAAGACAAAAAAACAGGGAATTGTCACAAACACACACACTCTCAAACAGAAAGGTCAAAGAAGGACTAGAACGTAGGAGATGCAAAACAAATGTTAATAGACTATTTTCATTTGAGAAATCTACATGTACCAATGCATTTATCTCACAACATGATATCTGTGATTAAGTGTAGACTGCTTATGTGCTGAGTGAGCCGTATGTGTGTGTGTGTGTGTGTGTGTGTGTGTGTGTGTGTGTGTGTGTGTGTTAGACGAGCATAAGGAGTTTGGTTGCCATATTTTCCTGATGAGTTTGGATCGGTTCCCTCATACTGAACAGACGGAGCAGTGTGTGTCAATACTTACAGGAGACTAGGTCTCTTTTCTCTTGTCTCATCTCTTCTTTCTGCTCTTTTTCGTGTCAATTGTGTTTAATTAATGTCTTCCCAGAGGTCTGTGTTTGAGATGTGTATGCAGTCGTGTTGCTTGTGCTCTTTTGTTCTCGTAGATGTCTGTGTGCAGCTGCCACCCCGGCGTGAGTGCACTGATCTGGGTTAATAATAGGCAAAGCCTGCTGTCTTCGGGTCTTGTATCCCTGTCGTACTGTACACACACACACACACTTTATGTCCTAGAGCTTATATCTTTTGTCACTCTGTTTCTTAAGGGATGAGGAGTTGTTTTTTGGAATTCACCAAAGTAACAGTTACATTTGTCAATTGTATGACAAAAGTGTTTTCTGTACCACTCCTTATATAATGTTCTGCCCTCATCCGTCTGTTTGTGTCTGTTTCCTTCTTTCCGTTTGTGGGTACGGAAACTTCCAACGTGTAACATATTCCAGGTCTGTAGTCTTTAGCCAGTGGTAAATGACTGTGTCAAATTAATAATACAACTTCTCTCATCTCTGAGGGAAAAAGAGAGCGTGGAAGGGAAAAAACACAGCTCCGGGCCCAAAGCTGCCTGCTCATTAAACACAATCAACGAACTCTTCTAAAAGCAGTGGAAACCTGGTTTTGTGTCATCTTTCCATACAATTACAGTGTCAGGAACGTAATTTTGAGGTCTTGGCACAGACAGGCAGCGGCGTTGTGGTCAGTCCAGTTTGCATTGCTGTGGTGTTTGGCGGCAGAGATGTGGCGTGGTGCAAAGATCCTTGGGAATTAATGTGACAAGGGTTCACTCTCTGACCAGGAAACTCCAGCTCAGACTTGTTTGTTCTCTGTCGTGGCATTTTCACCTTGTTATGTGTATATTTTGGGTGCTGGGACAAATTTCTGTTCTCTTTCTGTTTTATGTATTTATTTTTGGTTTATGTAGTACTCTTGTTAACTCTTTTTGCAGAGGTTTTCCCATGTTATTTTTTAAAACTGTTTGGTTGCCAACTTTCTTCAAAATAGATTTTTGTTCCACTGAATGAAAAATAGGTAACAGAGTAAATGATACCAGCATTTTTATTTTGGAGTGAAATATCCCTTTAAGATTAAGTTCATTATTATTGTTTGTTTGATCTTTTTTTTGACAAATTGCTTGTAGCGCTGCTCTCTCTCTCTCTCTCTCTCTCTCTCTCTCTCTCTCATATATATATATATATATATATATATATATATATATATATATATATATATAAAAGCTGTTCTTGAATATATCATCCAGCTGGTGTCTCTGCTTATTTGTGAGTTGATTTGTATAAAGATGTCAGTTTTAATGGTTAAAATACAAATAATTCTATTTGGGGGATAATTAAATGGCATAATTAAAAGTTTGCATTTATTTGTTTTGTGGGGAAAATTCTCTTATGTTCATCTCCTTTTGTATCTCTAAATTATTGATTCAGAGTTCTATTTTGAATCTGGTTATAGCACAAAAAATGTGTTTGAGTGGAGGAGGGAGACCTGAGTAATGTGGATTTTAATCCTTGTCATTTTTGCTGTAAAAACATGCTTCTTTCTAACTTTTTTATTCATCTGCGGTGATTTACTGTTTTGGTTTCACTTGATGAGCTCCTTCTAAATATTTATTTGTTTTCCATAACTGAAAAAATTTCTCTCCATGGGTCAGATGTTAAAACAGTTACGTTTTTACAGCACCTGCATTTCTGTTTTGCCCCATGGCTATGCTGTGCTGATTGTTAAAGCCAGTGACTAAACTAGTTAAAGGTTGCCGAGGCCTCCGGTCAAAGAAAATGGGGATGAATCACATACTGACTCTTTAGATGGGGAATCCACAATATGATTCACTGATCAATTTGACTGCTCCCTTGTGCTTTCTCAGCCACTTCATATGTCTCGTTCTTTTTGCACTCTCTTTTTTTTAGAGTTGTTTAAAAAGTAAGATTTGCTGTGCAGATTTCTGTATACCGCTGCCAAAGTTATAAGGGGTTGAGGGGAACACGCTCTCATTGCCCATGTCCCAAATATGCACTAGATTTCACATTTCACGCTCTGTACTTTTGAAGTTACAGATCAGTTCATTTAAACATCTGACTTTTTTTTTCCTAAATGGAAACGGGTGTTTGCTATCAGTTGCTCTGACTGATGAGGTCAGTCTTACCTACTATAATACTTTCCATCATAACACAACACATTCACTGCTTTCACAGTAGCAAAGATATGTATGTATATGCAGTTTAAAATGTTGGTTTACAGGATTTTATTTTTAGTAATACAGTCGAAATGAACGCGTAAGTCATGCACTGTTTAAACTGCTTTTAAAATTAGCTCAAGTAAAAGTAAAGCTAGCTGTCGTTCATAAACGTATAAAAAATATTTCATGCAAGTTAAAAGATAATATATCTGACCCAGTACGTAGCCCTTCTCAAATGATGCCTCCATTATCGGTCAGCCAGTGCAGTGGCTAGTCCAGTGATTCACCGTCTCGGGGGAAGCACCGTCAAACAATATCATTTACCCCCAGTTCAAAGTTTTGCTGTCGGCGAGCTTTCAGCCTCAGAACCAGTATATTATATGTTAATGAGGGATGGCCCCTTCCACTCATCCAAAGAGGATCCCCTATTTAAAGACTCTACGCTGAGACTCTCAAGCGTTATGCGAAAGAGATCGAGATGAATCATGCTTTCTTACATGTGGGGAAAGATGATGTTGAAACCTCTCAACTCAGTTGCAGCTATATTGCGATATATTGCACAGTAACTTCCCGTATTTAACTGAGTCAGATGCGTCGCTAATATCGACAGCTCCCCTTCAGACACTCGCTCCCTTAATGTGTTGTTGAGATTTGTGCTTTGGAATTTGGACAGTTAGCGACTCTAATGAGTTTAATGACCGCTTATGAGGTTTATACCCTCTGCAGCCAGAGTTTTGGCTGTCCTGAGATGACTTGCTTTCAAACTGGTCCAAACATTGAGCAGAGAGAGTTTGCATTGAAACTGCAGCATGCATGTGTGTGTTTGAAGTAATGTGAAAAACTACAGTGTGTCACGCAAAAATGGAAAAAGTCAGAAAAGAAAGCTTTTGATTCAGGAGGAGACAGGAAAATAAGGTTTTAAAATAAGAAAGTCCTCTTCAAAGCAGAGTAAATACCATGGCAGACGACATATTAGTCTTTTCAGAAAATCGGCACCCTTAAAAATCTGCCAATACCACATGCGCACCACAGACGCTGATTAAATAGCTGTCTGTATTTATTGACTGACTGTGCTGTGCTAAAAATACTGGCATACTTCTTTTTTTTTTAATTTGCTGTTTGCTTATTTTTGTCTTTAGCAGATGTTTTTGTGTGCATTTTTAATGCTTCATGACAGTAGCTTAAATCAACCATTTTTGCTTTTAGCCCTATTTTTCCTTATTATGGCTTCAAACACTTTTCAACGAAAGTGTTTTTTTTTTTTTTAACGCTTGTTTACCCTAGCTTTAGTTTGCATTCATCTATTCTTTTTTACAACATCAAATAAAGCTCATCCCATCTTAAACACCTTTGACAGTTGTAGAAAAAGTTTTCAAGATGTTCTGCCATTGACTTTAAATAATTTCAAATGTTTTGTTATTTCTATCAGTTTTCTATTGTGTGTGTGTGTGAGTAAGGTAGTGCAGTGTGTGTGTGTGTGTGTGTGTGTGTGTGTGTGTGTGTGTGAGATTGTTAGATTGTTTGTGTGGCGAGAGAAGCAGACAGCGCACTGAGTGGGTTTTAGAGCAGAACTCACAATCAGCCCAGAGCAGGTCTGCATGTGTGAAGTGTGTTCATGCAAGAGGAAGAGCCGCCTACGCCAACAGGATGATCTGTGACAGTGGCTGGGCATTTGAAATATAGCACACACACACACACACACATGCAACATTTTGCACACAAAACCATCACAAATAATAACATCAACCACATAAGAAATGTACCAAAACAACCCTAAACTTCGAACAGACAAAGTAACAATTGACAAGTATACTGTGGCTAACACGAAATGCAAACAAAACCCCAATAGACATTAATAATAGTTTAAGAAACACTTAAATACACGCTTAACAGCACCATAGTTAGTCCTGACATTTAGATTGTTTTAAACACCAAAGAAGCAAGTTTAAAGCATCATAAAGATCAGTAGCATTGACTTGTGACTCGAGCGTTGTGTAAATGTTTTAAGGAGATGATTGTTATTTTGAATTACAGAGTAGATCAGCACAGTCCTTTATGTGGTGCCGTATTTCACATTTAAACGTATTCTTTCATTTACCTTTAATACTATTTTTAGCACTGGGTCTAGCTCTCTGGCTTTTGATGTCTTGTTAACAAATGACTGTATAAGCTATTATATACATCTACTGACGCTGGTTTAAAAAAAAGAAGCTTAGCTTTAATCCTGTTTATGGACAAATTTGTTTACTTTGACTGCGCTCCCTTTTTTTTTTAGTTATTTTGGAAAATGTGGTCCATCCCAGTCAGTCATGGGTTGTCTGGATGAGGAATGCAGGGATTATTAACTCGCTTGCAGAGGCAGGTACCTGTATAAAAAATAGCATACCTGAGGCCCTCTTCAACAGTCAGACCTGTTTATCTGCTTATCTGCTTTACCCTACGATTTGTCATCACCTTGTATAGATGTGGTTTTTTTACTCCGATGACAAGCTTGGAAATCTGGTGATTGAATGTTACGTCGAGTGTGTGTCAAAACCCACCGTCTCTTCTAAGGAACACATTTTTTTTTTTTCACAAAGTGAGGATCCGTCTTTGCCCTAGTTCTCCCTCTTTTTTTTTTTAATAGGATGAACTTTCTAGCATGATTGTCGTTGACTGATATCACACTCTTTCTGTAGTGTTGAGAAAAACCTCTATCCAATAAAGCATGTGGAGAATCAGTCATAATTTCACAGCATTAATCAGAACTCTGCTGGGACGACCTGTTAAAAAACTTTGGCTTTTTGCTTAACATCAGTCTCCCAGCCTGCTAAAGTAATTACCGCACTTGCTCCTTTGCCTTCTGGGATATAGAACATGTGTTTTAACAATGGATCAATTTTATACAGGCCTTTCATAGTGCGCTAAAAGCCCAAGCCAGCCGGCTAAAGGAAATGTAGTCAAAGGCCATTAAACTCATAATGAACTGATGCAACTGCCTGCACCAAAGCCTCGTATTTAAAGAAGCAGTGGATGGTTTTTATAGCCTGTGTGTTGTGGTCATCTTGGTGAGACTGCTTCTGTCAGAATTTACATCCTCATGCTTACAGACGCACAATCATGCATGTGTTTTTCCTAAGTGGTCACATACTTTTTTTTTAAATTTTGCATCCCCTTCAGTCTGCCTTTCATTTCCATCAGCCCTTGAAGAGGATGTCTAAACTCGACTTTATACAGCTCAACACTGCCCTTCAATGGCTAAATACAGTAACTGATTTTTTTTTTTTTTTTTTTTTTTTTTTGGATTTTTAAAATTTAATTCTTGATATGAAAGCCCACACTAATGTTTAGGGTCAGCAATCCTTTTTTTTAGTTTTTTTAATATATAAATATGTGACCCTGGACCTTTGGTCTTAAGTCACTGGGGTATATTTGTTACACATTGTATGGGTGAAAATGACATATTTTTCTTTTAAATCATTAGGATATTAAGCCATGTCCATGTTCCATGAAGATATTTTGTTAAAACATAACATTTGATCAGTAATTTGCATTGCTAAGAACTTCTTTTGGAGTACTTTGAAGGTGATTTTCACAGTATTTTTTTTATTCTGTTATCATTTTTTTTTTTTTGCACCCTCAGATTCCAGATTGTCAAATGTATCTGGTCATATCATAATAAATCATACATCAATGGAAAGCTGATTTATTGAGCATGTGTGAATCTCAATTTGGAAAAATTGACACTTATGAGGTTTTGTGGTCCAGGCTCACATATATTAATCAGTAAGGACACATAAAATGTATCAAAAGTGACATTGAAGATATGTGTACGATTATAAAATATTTCAAATAAATGCTGTTCTTCTGAGCTTTATAGTCATTAAAGCATCCTGGAAAAAATGTTCAACAAAACTGAAGACTGTAGTCATGACTTCTTAGAATTCCTTTGACATTATTCATAGGAATAAATTACTTATAATAAATTATATATAATTTTCATTTTTTTTGCTATGCTACTGATATTATGGTATTTTTAATCAAATAAATGCAGCCTTGGTTTAAAAAAAAAAAAAATCTGATCGATCAAAGCCTTTTGAACAGTACACCAGTCCTTCTCCTAAACAATCGCAGTGATGCCTCTTTTTGTGTGTTTCAGTGAATGAGATCATAGGCAGAGACATGTCTCAGGCCCCAGAGGCTCATGGGGGCTCGCCAGCTGCACACAGTCAGTCCTAGCCCACACCAAGCCACGTCAGACTCTCAGACAGAATCTCCGCAGGACTCCAGAGCCGGGCGACGAAAATCCACCCAAAAGCCAGCGCCAGCCTTCGACAGTCCAAAAACAGCGCTTCCCAGCGTGGATCCGGAAGCAATTTGAGCGACCATTATTCCTCCTCCTAGATTCACAAACACCGAGGCTGTAAACGATAACAGCCGGGAGAGCTGGGGGTATACACTGTATGCATGCACACAAAATCAGGTGTACTATACACGAGCACAGACGCGGTCGAGCGTGTGTCGTTCTCCTGGAAATGAAACCATTAATTCAGGGCTCTCTGACGGCATGATGTATTATTATTTGTAGCTCGCAGATTGGCTAGCTATGCAGTCGAGCACCCTCACCCCTGACCGGAGTATGCAGTACACAGCAGCGGTTCTACGGTGGCTTTAGTGGGACAGCCGAGGGGTGCTCCGAGCGTGCCGCGTGCCCACGTCACGCCTCCTTACCAGCGCAAACGCCGCCTTTTTCAGTACACATTCTCCCAGTGCTGCCCCCTAGAGGACGGGCCCTCGGGCGCTGCACTGAGTCTGTAGTAACAATATGCAACATTCCACATGTCTAGTGACCTTTCTGAGCTGTAGATAATCTGTTTAATGATTGGCCCGTTTCCTCTTCAGGTTGAACAAATGCCTTATGTAGTAGCTGTGATTGTGAACAGGCTTTCCGCTGAGAATTTCTATTAGCTTTTTTTCTTCTTTCCTTTTTTTTTTTGAAGATGAGGAGGACACGGCTGAATCCATTGTGTGCGTTTTATACTTAGAAAGTAGCCGAGCTTCGTCTTTTGTTCTGGAGTGCTGTGAACTGTGTTGGTTCATTCTTACTTTGACAGTGCTGTGCTTTAAAAGTCAAGTGAATTGTTAGCAGACTCTAAAGATTACATGCGTGTTTTGTATAGTTGCATGGGAAAGATGAACTCATGACCGTAGACCAAAAGGTCTGGAGATAATAGTGCTCATATATATATATATGTATGGGCTTCACGTGCATTGAACTCAGACATAATATGTTGACTATGCTGAAACTCGCTTTGTGCCTTTGATTAGAGAAACAATTATGCATAAACAATTGCATTAGACAATTTTAAAAAAACTAACAAAAAAAAAAAACGTTGGCTTGGTGTCAGGGAAACCATATTAAATTGGTTGGGTTTTTTTTTTGTTTGTTTAGGTTTTTTTGCCCAAAAATGTTGCAACCTGACAATCAGCATGTAGGCTATCTGTTACAATTGAGTGACTCGAAAGAAAGCCACTCTCGGTTTGTATCCCCACTGCATTCTGGGGGGAAAAAAAAGGTTACAATCTAAACCAGATTCCAAACTGCTCAACCCATCTTAGATAATTATAGCGCACAATTTGCTCTCTGTACAAAAACAGGTAGTGCAGGGAGCAGGTTTGCTCCGTCTACTCCGCTCAGCGGTAGAGCAGACACACATCTACAAGCTTCTATTGGCTCCTCGCCTTAAATTTAAATCTGGAAAGTTAATTGTTCTCTTACAACAATTTTCCTCCATGAAAACTGGCACAATTTAATTTGAGATGTTGGGGTTTTCCTGTTGTTTTGGAGTCTTTGAGACATACAGCTGTAACCACGACTGTTAATTATGTTTGAAAAAGACAAAACTATGCTATGCACTATAAACCTGCCTTCTGCCTTTAAGAAAAATGTAAAAAAAAACACAAAAAAAAACAAAAACAAGACAAAACCTTGATGCCTCTAGATTAGATGCTGTAGAGATGCTTCTTCGTAGGGTAGTATGCCAGACAAAAGATGCGTGTGTCAAGATGTGTCTGTTCATGCATAGAGCAAGCGTCTTAATGGTTTTGTGAGTATGTACTTATGTCGGTTTGTATCCAATGAATTGTAGATATTTGTTTTGTATCTTTTAAAACCTCTTAGAATTTGAATGGTGTAAAAGCACACTGATACATTAGGCTATGCAAGGACAGACGATACGATGGTGTGATATTTTCAAACATACAAAAAGCAGGTTTGTTTGTTACTCTTGCGTCTATACAGTAAGTATATATATTTTATTGTATGTAAACATATAGTGACAGGTGTTTTCAATGCCACTTTTGACTATTTAATTTAAAACTATCAAATATACGGTAGGAAAGCCTTAACTTGTGTTAAAATGCAATTTTAGAGAACGTGTGTCATAAGGTTTGGGTTTGATTTAGGTTTAGTGGTTGTTGTTTTTTTTTTTTTTTTTTTCAGAATCAAGACAAAAAAACACGCAAACAAAGAAAAATAAATAAAGACAGGGGGAGTTCTGGGATGAAGCAGGGTCCCTAGATAAGCACCTATTTTCATTCTCTAGAAACCAAAGATCGAACAATGTGTTCCCATTTTACATCCAGTCAACAACGCAAACACCAGAACTCTATTTTTGATACTTTGAAATGGATGTCATTCCTAAAGTTTGGGTAGCTTGGATGGTTTGTAAAATAAAAGTACAGGTTCAGTTGATGTTTACGGAGCCTTGTATTGTCGTTTCATGTACATTTTGTATTTAACATTTTGTAATTTTTAAGACTGCAGTGCTTTTTGAAATTATTCAAAGGGAACACCGTGCGGCATAGGCTCTTCTGAGGTAGTGTATCATCAATAAAAAGAATAAATACCCAAATGTCTCTCTTCGTGTCGGAGCGTGTCATTGTGTTCTGGGTTATGATAAACATCAAGAATGAAATGTTTAGTGAATGGGCTAAAATGTACATCGCTCTACTTTATTTTAAATGGTATCCCTTGAAGGTAAATCATTTAATAGTACTCTAAAAAAGTGCATGTTAGTACCTAAGGTTTCTATATTATTTACTATTAAGATTTTTCTATAATGACTTATAAAATTATGAATTATTGATTTAACAAGGAAAAAATAGTTTCAAGCATTAATCAAGTATTACAGCTCTATGTGGCTAAAATGAGTACTTCACAGAACATGAATAGCTAAGGGTGGGCAATACCACTCGTGTCAGCAGGATGACATGCATATCAGGTGGAAAAAAACATAATTTGTTCAACAAATGATTTTCCCAAACCCGTCCGGTGATTGGTTGATTTAATTTAAACCAGCGTTTGAGAGGTTTTATCGCTCCAAAAGCGGCCCATAGTGGCAAAGAATGAATTTCATTCAGACCGACGAGAGGGCGGACAACATGCTAATGCTTCACTTTAACAGCAGCTTTATATACGGTGCACTCATTTAAAACTCAGCAGGATGTTTTCATTCACTTAGAGCCGTGTTACTTCATGAAAGTCATTTTCAAAAATTCATAAGAACTTTAAGAGCTATATTATTGTGTTTACGAGTCTACTTTCAAAGACGGGCATTTTGACACAAGATTGTATTTAACCGTTCAAAGCGTATAAAGCGGCGGAAATAACTACAGTTCAGTACTTGTCTCAGGCCGCTCGCGCTTTTATCGACGTGAGTTTTTTCACTGCTGAGTGCATTTCAGTCGATTAAAAGGACCTGATCGTTATAATTAATCAGTTTTGTGTTCCGATAAGCTTGACGTCTGAAGCGTCTTTATGAAATATTCTCCACATATTTACTTCATTAGCGGAGGTCACTGAAATCATGTTTTTCAGAGTTTTGTTTAACCTTTATATCAGTCAGTTCTGCTTCTGATGAATGTGAAAGTGAACCGGCCACATCCAGGCGAAATGTTTGAACTGACAGCATCCACCACCGAAACAATGTGTGTGTGTTCATGTGTAACATTTAGGCTCTAGAGACAGAAGGAGTTCAGTAGAAGTTGAACAAAATGATTCCTTTTAAACAGCGGTT